>NC_048570.1:70462937-70522937 GCF_013265735.2 Oncorhynchus mykiss | reverse complement strand
AATGGAGAAGCTGAAATGTGTTGAGTCATTAAGTATCCAACCCCTTTGTTATGGCAAGCCTAAATAAGTAAAAAGTAAAGTAAAAATGTGTTTACCAAGTCACACAATACAGTAAGTTGCAAAGCTGCAATAATAGTGGTTAACAAGTATCTGTAAGGTCCCTAGTCGAACAGTGAATTTAAAACACAGATTCAGCCACAAAGAGGTTGTCGAATGCCTCATAAAGAAGGGCACCTATTGGTAGATGGGTAAACAACACAAAAAGAAGACATTGAATATCCCTTTGAGCATGGTGAAGTTATTGCTATCAATACACCCAATCACTACAAAGATACAAGCGTCCCTCTTAACTCAGTTGCCGGAGAGGAAAGAAACCGCTCAGGAGTTTCATCATGAGGCCAAAGCTGACTTTAAAACAGTTACAGAGTTTAATGGCTGTGATAGGAGAAAACTGTGGATGGATCAACAACATTGTGTTTACTCAACAACACTAACATAATTGACAGAGTGAAAAGATGGAAGGCTGTACAGAATAAAAATATTCCAAAACATACATCCAGTTTGCAACAAGGCACTAAAGTAATACTGCAAAAAATGTGGCAAAGCAATTCAGTTTTTGTCCTGAATACAAAGTGTTATGTTTGGGGCAAATCCAATACAACTCATTACTCTTCAAGCATAGTGGTGGCTGCATCACGTAATGGGTATGCTTGTAATCAGGACTAGGGAGTTGTTCATGATAAAAAATTATAGGAATGCCACTAAGTACAGGGAAATCCTAGAGGAAAACTTGGTTCAGTCTGCTCTCCATGAGACACTGGGAGGTGAATTCACCTTTCAGCAGGACAATAATAAGGCTAAATATACACAAGAGGTGTTCCTGAGTGGCCTGGTTAGCGTTTTGACTTAAATCAGCTTGAAAATCTATGGCAAGATTAATGACAATAAATATCAACCTGCTAGTTTTTGAGGGAATGACAAGAAGCGAATGAATGAGTTAGTGAAAAACAAATTGAATATTTGAATGAATGAACAAATGAATGAATGCATGTATAAATAAGATTGAGTGGTACTGGATAGCAGGGTTGGGTTCAATTCCATTTCAATTCCAGTCAATTCAGAAAGTGAACTAACCCTCATTGAAAAGCATTGAAGAGAATTTTAATTTTAGTGTGCTTCCTGAATTGACTGGAATTAAGATGGAATTGACCCCCAACCCTGTTGGATAGAGTGAGTGAATGAATAAAAGAATGAAACAACAAATTAATTAATAACGTATGTGAATGTATATTAAAAGATGATGATTAAAAGATGATGATGTCATTCTGCAGTGTCTCTCTGGGAGCTTCCCAGCAGAGAGCAGAGAGGGAGATGAACACTCACAGTTAACGAATCATGTCACAGCTCCATGAGAGAATGTTGAGTTAGAACGGACTCCTCCTGTTCTAAATATTCCCACCTGTCTTCTTAGGGTCTGTGGTAGGGAAAACACACGTACACTTTTCCTTGTGGTTAATTTGTGGCGTGTGTAATTTCAATGTGCATAATTGATTGACAGTCATTACTGTGTACACACACAAACACACACACTTTTCCTTCAGCAGGGAAGCAAACGACTTCCAAAACCACAGAGCCTCTGTTCACTGACACAACTATTTTGCCATGTTGGAGGGAAGTGAGCGGAACAGGGAGTCATGTCTGTGGGACAGGGAGGCTGTCACAGAGGAGCTGGGGTGTCATTCCGACCAGTTGGTTGCCAGTTTGGAGGGGAGATGTCTTCCAAATGACTGGGAGACAGCCAGTCACTCAGAGAGATGCACTGTGGTGTGATTATTAATATCTGGTTGGGTTGCCAGGTTGGAGAAGATTTAACAGAACAGGAAGTCAGAAAGAGAGACGATCTGGTGTGTCAGAGTAAGAGCTGGATGTGTTGCCATGTTGGAGAAGCTGGAGCAGAACAGGGAGGCAGACAAAGAGAGAATATCTGGTGTGTCAGAGTAAGAGCTGGATGTGTTGCCAGGTTGGAGAAGATGGAGCAGAACAGGAATTCAGAAAGAGAGACGATCTGGTGTGTCAGAGTAAGAGCTGGATGTGTTGCCATGTTGGAGAAGCTGGAGCAGAACAGGGAGGCAGACAAAGAGAGAAGCACCGTGGTGTCATCAAGATTAATGGAGAAGGGAAGCAGCCTCAGGGTGGCTCTTAAAGAGATGAGGGGATGATAGGACTGTGACTGCTTACAGGAGCAGAGCTGGCACAATGTAGGCTAGTTACAGACACACAGCTGGATTGACTGTCGTTACTGTTTATGTGTGTTATTGTTATTATGCTACACTGGTGTGAGTTTGAGTTAACTGGTTTGCACTGTGGAGTCCGAAGGGGTGTGTGTGTGTGTGTGTGTGTGTGTGTGTGTGTGTGTGTGTGTGTGTGTGTGTGTGTGTGTGTGTGTGTGTGTGTGTGTGTGTGTGTGTGTGTGTGTGTGAGAGAGAGAGAAAGAGCTCTGTGTGTGTGTTTGTGTGTTTGTGTGTGTGTGTGAGTGCGTGTGTGCGTGCGTGTGTGTGTGTGTGAGAGAAAGAGCTCTGTGTGTGTGTGTGTGTGTGTGTGTGTGCGTGTGTGTGTGCGTGTGCGTGTGAGAGAAAGAGCTCTCTGTGTGTGTTTGTGTGTGTGCGTGCGTGCGTGTGTGTGCGTGCGTGTGTGCGTGTGTGTGCGTGTGTGTGCATGCGTGTGTGTGTGTGTGCGTGTGTGTGTGTGTGTGCGTGCGCATGTACTTTCATGTCTCAAAGTCCTTTTAGCCTTTTGTTGCAGTGTGGCATCCGTTGGCTGCGTTCCAACTTACTGAACTGCTCCACATACAACATGTTCTCTTCATCCATGTGTGTGTGTTCATGATGATTGTTTTCATCTCTGTGAATGTGAATTAGTCCTGCACATTGCTTGCTGAGATCTGAAGGGGCTTGTCTGACACCAGACTGTGTGGTCCCTGTCAAGGTCTTCCATCCATACAGTGTAGAGGGGGGCTAGGCTGAACTTAATCCCCAAAACAGGTGTGGCTAGTGGGGCTGCACCCCACAGCCGTCCCCTGAGGATCCAGGACAAGTGGGAACTGTACAATACAGCTAACAGCCATAGACAAAATACAAGAGCCATTCTGTTTGAGCTGCACCACTTATTCCTGCAATGAAAGAAACATTGGGGAGAATTGGAAGAAGCAAACATATTTCAGATAAATGTTTTCAAGATTTTGACTGCCTGTGGTTATTATAATGATTCTGTTTTAAGAACAGATACAGATTCTGTTTCAATGTGTCATGCATCTTGCACAGCTCCCACAAATGCTTGAACAATGGCACACATTGTTCACCTCAGGATCCTGCTGCCTTACAAGTCTTTTCTTTCTCTTATAAATTATTCTGGCTGTTTATTATGGCGATACAACCTATTGTAATTAAATGAATAGTTTGTAACATTTAGCATAAAGTGTATATTTACATGGCAGCTATTACATGGGAAGTCGTGCAATGCAATATGTAGCCTGGTTTCTGGCGTGTGTAATTTCAATGTGCGTAAAATATGTCCATATATCAATAATGGCGTCTATGCATTACGTGTGAAAATGTTATCACGGGTATAGCAGTTTAAAACCAATACCTACTCTAATTATAAGCTAGGGCTATTCTAATCACACTGGAATTGAACATCAATAGGCCTACACAGTATTGCTTGATAAGATATGATTACGTTGAACTTTTTCTTCAAAAGATACGTAATTTGGATAAAAAATAATGAGACCCTCTTTTATCAGTTAGTTCTGCTGAGAAAGTTTGAATATGGGGGAGCAGCGGCGAGGGTATCTGAAAAGTGATCCAGTGAATTGGAGATGGCGCTGTGTACAGTGTGAGCGAGTTAACAGCCAAAGTTTTCAGAGCGCAGGAAAGTTCGTAGGAGAGGTGACCCGTGATTCTAACAAGAGTTTTCTTCTCACATTACCATCGGGTTCGCTGTCCTATACTGCGGACTGGAGACACTGCGTTTCTGCTCAATGTTTCATGGACGGTTTGAATAGATTATCTCTAACGGAATACTTGAAAGCCAGGAATTTAGTCTACGGTTCGCTGCCTGTTCTGCAGTGCTGCAGTTTCAATGGGCTATCGGCTATCTATTCACCGTGAGTAGGCTGAACGCGATACGCTGTCTTGTTGCATAGCCTACTTTTGTAAAGGTTTGAGTTTGTTAGAATGAATTGCGCTTTTGGTATTATGTCATGTAGTCTGGGGTGTTTTTAGAACTATGAATGACCCCCGTGACAAGGATTTAATACCGATATCTCGGAAACACCGATTCATGGCTGCAATAATGCCCGGGGACGAGAGCCCATCGCATGGCAACACTTCCAGGGCTGATCGGAATGGGATAGGATTGGTTCACTGTTTTATTTGTGGAAGCGGCGTTTCGCCCGGAAAAGAATTGAGATTACAAGTGAAATATCCGAAAGAGAATGGTCCGTTTTTCCCGTTTTTACAAAACCAAGAGCCAGCGCCAGGGGCATGTGAAGTCAGCCCGGATGGACACGCTACGGTGTGCGCCGTGTGCCACTGTTTTCTGGGGGAGCAGTGGAACTCGTTCGAGCGAACTAGGACACCAATAGAGAAGCGTATGTACTGGCTGAAGAGGCCGTACCAGTGCGACTCTCGGCGGATACCACAGGAGTGGAACATCTCCTATGACCTGGAGAGGAGAATCAGTGTCAGCAGCCAGAATTACGACGGGAACGAGTCAGATTTCTCCTCTTTCTCGGAAAACGAGAACATGTCAGACCAAGAACTGGATTTAGTAGACCGCGCCGGTGTGAGCAAGGAGAAGTACAAAACATCTGCCAACAGCAGCAAAACTCCCAGAGACGGTAGCAGGAAGAACAACAACAGTGTTATCAGTGTTAAAAACAGCCCTGACTCTCAACGGGCTATCCGCTATCCGGTTGGTGTCTACCAGGCACAGGACTCGCCGAAATCGGATAGTGCCATGCCGTCCAGGCGCGGTGCTAAAATTATGAATCATGTCTCTCAATCATCATTATCTCTGTCCCAAGAGATTGTGTCCCAGAGATACTATGACAGCTCTCACGTCGACACACCTGTGCAGGACAACGGGATCATTATGCGCAACAGGCAGTGGCTAGCGGAGGGGAATGTCAGACACGCTGACCCGCGCCCTCTCCAACGCGCTGCTGACAGCAGCTGTAGCTTAACCAGGCATCCCTCCCTCATATTCCACCAGAAAGGAGAGGATCTCGCTGACGCTGCCGACGGGCTATCACCCATTGGCACCACTGTCACCTCTAGGCGCGACGCAGCAGCACCTAGAGAAAGTGTTCCGGGTAGGTTTACAGCCTCTGACAACTCTGACAACGACCATGAGATCAATATAACCAGTGACGACGACCGCGAGGTGTTTGAAGCAGCTGGCAGCAGCAGAGAGAGGGTATTGGCCCTGCTGAGACCACCCAGGGACGCAGCCGGGAGGGTCATTGCCATGCCCCAGAGTGGTGCCAGTGGGGGTGCCAACAGGAGTACCAGTCCCGAGGAGTGTGTGTGTTACATCTGTGGCAGCGGGATGTGGCAGGGCGGGAGGTTCCGTGTGTCTGTGCAGAAGCAGGAGAGGGCAGCCAGCGAGCCCTTCTTCCCCTTCCTGTGGTTACACAGCCCTCCCCCTGGCGCCATGCCCCTCACCCCGGGGGGCACCACCCTGGTCTGTGCCAGCTGCCACACCTCCCTCATGCAGCAGTGGCAGGGCTTCCAGCTGGCCGACGTGCCCGTTCTCCAGCGCCTCTACGTGGTCCCCCTCAACCAGGGCTCCTCCACCCCTGCACCAGCCTCGGGCCACCCTCCCTACCTCACTCCCCAGGAAAGGCACCCCTCAGAGCCCCCGGACCGCCTACCTAAGTCTCAGGCTTCCTGTGAGGCCTGTTTCCTCTGTGGCCAGGAGTGCGGGCGGGATGTGAGGGTGGCACATGCACGGGCCGGCGTGGGCAAAGCCCGCGGTGCCATGTATTTCCCCTTCATCAACCTGCTGCCGTGCCCGCCTAGTGCCCAGGGAGTGAGGAACGGCCGGGTGCACTGCTGTCCTCCATGCTACGCCATCCTGGAGGAGATCTGGGGGGCGTACCGCCTCAGCCTCAGTGAGGACCTCATCACCTCTGTCACCTCCTTCCTGGGGAGGTACCACGCAGCGCTGGCCACGGGGGGAGCCGGACTGGCCCATTCCCAAAAGCGGGTGTCCTCCTCTTCCTCTGGCCATGGTGCGTCTGTATCAGTGTGTTACCTGTGTGGGGCAGAGCTAGGGGTCGGGGGGGAGTTCCAACTCCATGTCAACCCTCCCGGGCGCTGTGGAGAGAGAGAGCCCTTCTTTCCCTTCCTCACCATCCACCCCCCCGCTCCCCGCGCCAAACCTGCCGATGCCACCGGCCTGGTGTCAGCCTGTGCCCTCTGCTATCACGACCTGCATGCCCAGTGGGCTCAACATGAGAGCCAGGGTTCTGCCACCCCCAGCTCTACAGCCCCAGGCCCAGCCTCCTCCACCCCCCAGCCGGCCAGCTCTCCCTGGGCCAGACAGTACAGCTGCGAGGCCTTTGTGTGCTTCTTCTGCAGACAGGAGCAGAGGCGTCAGGGGGGGCTGTGTGCGGTCACAGTGGCCAGGCTGCCTGTGTTCCTGTACGCCCCACGCGGGCGCCGCACCCTCCTGGTGGATGATGGGAGGAAGCTGGTGATTGGCTCGTGTGTTGAATGTAAGTCCATGGTGCTGGCGGGACAGAGCATGCAGCAGGAGAGAGACAGGGACGGGGAGGGACAGGGAGACGGGAGGACAGAGACAGAGTCACCTCCCCCTACATCACGCCCCAGACACAAGGTAAGACACAGGTAGCTCCACAGGAGCAGTTTGTATGCGGTCCGCAGCACCATGCTTCTCGGCTGAGCCACAGGGGTTTCCAGGAAGTGTGCAGATGTTTGATGCTCAAAGTTGACTATTGTGGGTGTGTTGTATATTTTAGTGGTGCAGTATGCATCCTTTTCAGTAGATTGTGTGCTTGTTCATGTCTGTTAGCTATTGGTTTGTGTAACCTAACTTGATATTTGTGGATGATTTCAGTCCTATAATAATTAAGTGCGCCCGTGCCTGTCTGTGTGTGTAGGTGGGGTTTATTATGGACCAGTGTTCACGGCTGTTATTGCTATTCTCCCCCATTATGGGAAAGCTGCTCTGAAACAGGGAGAAGTGAGAGTTGGTGTGTTCTCGAGTGTTATGGTTGTGTGTGTGTGTGTGTGTATGCGCACACATGTGTGTGTGTTCCTTTAGCTCTCTGACTGGCAGGGGAGTGAGCAGTGTTAGCAGGGGATCCGTACAGCATCGGCGCCCGTCGTTAGACAAACAAACATTTGGATCAGAACTCTAACAGTAAACAACACAGAAAGACCGGGGGGATTTCAAGGCCACCACTGGCCTCGTTTTCTTCTTGTGTGTTTACATGTTTGTGTTTCTGGCCAAGTCTGCTTGTTTTTGTACATTGTTTTGCTGTATACAGGATTCCATACGTTAGTGCTGTGTTTGTGTGTGTGTGTGTGTGTGTGTGTGTGTGTGTGTGTGTGTGTGTGTGTGTGCGAGGCTACTACAGATTGTATCCTTTATCAGATCAACTAGAGACGGCTGATATCCACTAATGATAATAACAGTTTCCTCTGTGTCAGGAACAGCTGTGAACTCTCTATTAGACAGTGTGGTGTAATGATCATGTCTGTTTTATAAATCCTGCTCTATCCAGTGTAAATATAGAGCAGAGACTCATCCAGTCATGTGTCAGTCTTACTGTAGTGTGTGTGTGTGTGTGTGTGTGTGTGTGTGTGTGTGTGTGTGTGTGTGTGTGTGTGTGTGTAATCATGCAGTGGCTGATTCAGTGCTGCTGTCGCTGTTCCTGGAAGTACAGTCTATGTGGTCCAGATGGAGGTCTTCACAGAACCAGACCTCTACTCTCTCTCATGAATAAATGAATGGAAAAAGGAGAATAGGTCTTGTAGATGAACTTGTAGCGATAGACCTTGTTCCACGGAGGCCACAGCAGCAGTTGCTGTTGCTACTAATTACACAACTGCTACCGAGATGAATGTATCAAAGAAAAAGCTATGTCTGCAACTCTGGTAGGCTCCCATGGTGATTTAATCAGACGCACAAAAAATACAATGTTTTTGATCCGAGTTGGATCTTCGTCAGGTCATATAGCACTGTGAAAACCACCTACTGAAGTAACCTCTAGAGCAGGGATGGGCAACTCCAGTCCTCTGGGGTGTCACACTTTTCCCCCATCCCTAGCAAACACAACCGATGAAACTAATTGCATTCTAAAATGAAGGTCATGATTAGTTGATTATTGGAGTTAGATGTGTTAGCTGTTAGTTGAAGTGTGTGATTAAAGTGGGACTGCAGATGGAGAGCTGTGGAAGAGTAGAGGAAGAGAGGAGGGAGAGAGAGAGAAAGGAGAGAGAGGAGGGAGAGCGGAGAGAGAGGGGAGGTAGAGAGGAAGGAGAGAGGAGAGAGAAGGAAGAGAGGAGGAAGAGAGAAGGGAGAGAGAAGGGAGAGAGGAGGAAGAAAGGATGGTGGGAGAAGGAAGAGAGGAGGAAGAGAGGAGAGAAGAGAGGAGGGAGAGAGGAGGGAGAGTGGAGGTAGAGTGGAGGAAGAAAGGATGGTGGGAGAAGGAAGAGAGGAGAGAAGAGAGGAGGGAGAGAGGAGGTAGAGTGGAGGGAGAGAGGAGGGAGAGAGGAGGTAGAGTGGATGGAGAGAGGAGGGAGAGAGGAGGAAAAGAAGAGGAACAAGGTCTTCATTAAGGTACACTGTTGGGACTAGAGTTGATGAAGGAATCACACAATACCTTTTCTCATGCTGCAAGAATGCATGTTTAGATTGATGCTACTCAACAGAGCAACATTTACAGTGTGAAACAGAGAGATGCTCAACCTCATAATCAAAGATGATCATTCTCTGCGTGTGATTCATTTTATTGTTGTAAGAACACCCGTGGAGGTCGTTCAGCTGTCCTGTACTCTTTCTCTCTCTCTCAATTTAAGGGCTTTATTGGCATGGAAAACACGTTAACATTGCAAAGTAAGTGAAGTAAATATCAAACAAAAGTGAAATAAACAATAACAATGAACAGTAAACATTACACTCACAAAAGTTCCAAAAGAATAAAGACATTTCACATGCCATATTATGGCAATATACAGTGTTGTAGCGATGTGCAAATAGTTCAAGTCCAAAAGGGGAAGAAAATAAACATAAATATGTATTTAATGTATTTACAATGGTGTTTGTTCTTCACTGGTTTCCCTTTTCTTGTGGCAACAGGTCACAAATCTTACTGCTGTGATGGCACACTGTGGTATTTCACCCAGTAGATATGGAAGTTTATCAAAATTGGGTTTGTTTTCAAATTCTTTGGCGCTGTGTAGTCTGAGGGAAAAATGTGTCTTTAATATGGTCATACATTTGTCATGAGATTAGGAAGTGCAGCTCAGTTTCCACCTCTCTCTTTCTCTGTCTAGTCCACTCTGTTTTTCTGTGATCATCAGGTATGTAACTATATATCAGATCACACCCTCAGAGACAAAGCTAGATCAGAATCCCGGAGCAGGCTTACTTGGTGTGGGGGGGTAATGAGGCTTACTTGGTGTGGGGGATAATGAGGCTTACTTGGTGTGGGGGGTAATGAGGCTTACTTGGTGTGGGGGTAATGAGGCTTACTTGGTGTGGGGGGTAATGAGGTTTACTTGGTGTGGGGGATAATGAGGCTTACTTGGTGTGGGGGGCAATGAGGCTTACTTGGTGTGGGGGGGTAATGAGGCTAACTTGGTGTGGGGGATAATGAGGATTACTTGGTGTGGGGGATAATGAGGTTTACTTGGTGTGGGGGGGGGGGTAATGAGGCTTACTTGGTGTGGGGGGTAATGAGGCTTACTTGGTGTGGGGGATAATGATGCTTACTTGGTGTGGGGGGGGGGTAATGAGGCTTACTTGGTGTGGGGGATAATGAGGTTTACTTGGTGTGGGGGGGGGGTAATGCGGCTTACTTGGTGTGGGGGGTAATGAGGCTTACTTGGTGTGGGGAGGGGTAATGAGGCTTACTTGGTGTGGGGAGGGGTAATGATGCTTACTTGGTGTGGGGAGGGGTAATGAGGCTTACTTGGTGTGGGGGGGGGGTAATGAGGCTTACTTGGTGTGGGGGGGGGGTAATGAGGCTTACTTGGTGTGGGGGGGGGTAAATGAGGCTTACTTGGTGTGGGGGGGGGTAATGAGGCTTACTTGGTGTGGGGGGTAATGGTGTCGTGGTATGTGAGGGATTTGAGGAGTCTGAGGGGGTGCAGGTGACAGAGCTGCTTTTGGCCTGGGCCAGGCAATGACCTCATGGCTGAGGAAGTGTTTAGAGGGGCTGAGTGTGTGTGAGAGAGCCGGGGTGTGAGAGGGGCTGAAAGGGGGCGGTGGGGGCTTGGGAGAAACAGGTGCCGTGTCCTCCAGTGAGACGCTATCTGCCCCAGAGAAGAACTGTCATCGCTCTCATGTCACCAGAGGAGAACCCATCTGCTTCCCCTGACCCCACCCCCACCCCCTCTCCTTCTCACCCCTTCCCTCTTTCCTTCCCTCTCCTCTGTGCTCTCCCTTGCCCTCTCCTTCCCTCTCTCCTCCTTCCTCCTTTATCTCTAAAAAACAGAGGGAGGAGAAAGTGTGGGAGAAAAACAGGGTGAATATGTAGAGAAGGGATGAGAAAAGGAACCACAAAGGAACGGGTTGACTTTGTCTTTTAGCTAGGCCTTCTTCATGTTTAGATATTTGCACTAAGAATGGCATAATCAAGTTACGTTGTAAAACAGTAGAGGGAGGGGCTGGGTTCTGCCTATGCACCTGCCTTCACCTACTGATGAGTACCTGCACTGTGGTGTGTGTGTTGCGTGCATATGTGCATGTGTGTCATTTATTGTACCTTGTTAAAATTAGGTTTTCCTGTCCGATTCCTCGTTAAGATCTCAATAAGGTCTAAATTAGCCCACGAAATGAGACCTGCTACTGCTACTGTCTGCGTTTTAATATAGTAGACTCCAACACACACACACACACACACACACACACACACACACACACACACACACACACACACACGCTGCTGTTACTCTGTTAATTATCTATCCTAATTGCCTAATCACTTTTACCCCTACCTACATGTACATGTTACCTCCATTTGTCTTACTTTTGAACTCTGCATTGTTGGGAAAGGGCTCGTAAGCATTTCACTGTAAAGTCTACACCTGTTGTATTCGGCTCATGTGACAAATACAATTTCATTTGACACACACACACGCAAGCTGGATGGATGGTTAACATGTTCCTTGAGTGTAAAATGCATGTTGAACGTGACCTCTGACTTCCCTGTCAGACTCTGTAGACCATCACTAGACCATCACTAAACCACCACTAGACCACCACTAAACCACCACTAGACCACCACTAGACCACCACTAAACCACCACTAGACCACCACTATACCACCACTAGACCACTACTAAACCACCACTAGACCACCACTAGACCACCACTACACCACCACTAGACCACCACTAGACCACTACTAAACCACCACTAAACCACCACTAGACCACCACTAGACCACCACTAGACCACCACTAGACCACTACTAAACCACCACTAAACCACCACTAGACCACCACTAGACCACCACTAAACCACCACTAGACCACCACTAGACCACCACTAAACCACCACTAGACCACCACTAGACCACCACTAAACCACCACTAGACCACCACTAGACCACCACTAGACCACCAATGGACCACCACTAGACCACCACTAGACCACTACTAAAACACCACTAGACCACCACTAAACCACCACTAGACCACCACTATACCACCACTAAACCACCACTAGACCACCACTAGACCACCACTAGACCACCACTAAACCACCACTAGACCACCACTAGACCACTACTAAACCACCACTAAACCACCACTAGACCACCACTAGACCACCACTAAACCACCACTAGACCACCACTAGACCACCACTAGACCACCACTAGACCACCACTAAACCACCACTAGACCACCACTATACCACCAATAGACCACCACTAGACCACCACTAGACCACCACTAGACCATCACTAGACCACCACTAAACCGCCACTAGACCACCACTAGACCACCACTAAACCGCCACTAGACCACCACTAGACCACCATTAGACCACCACTATACCACCACTAGACCACCACTAGACCACCACTAAACCACCACTAGACCACCACTAAACCACCACTAGATCACCACTAGACCACCAATAGACCACCACTAGACCACCACTAGACCACTACTAAACCACCACTAGACCACCACTAAACCACCACTAGACCACCACTATACCACCAATAGACCACCACTAGACCACCACTAAACCACCACTAGACCACCACTAAACCACCACTAGACCACCACTATACCACCACTAGACCACCACTAGACCACCACTAGACCACCACTAAACCACCACTAGACCACCACTAAACCACCACTAGACCACCACTATAAAACCAATGGACCACCACTAGACCACCACTAAACCACCACTATACCACCACTAGACCACCACTAGACCACCACTAAACCACCACTAGACCACCACTAGACCACCACTAGACCACCACTAAACCACCACTAAACCACCACTAGACCACCACTAGACCACCACTAGACCACCACTAGACCACCACTAAACCACCACTAAACCACCACTATAAAACCAATGGACCACCACTAGACCATCACTAAACCACCACTAGACCACCACTAAACCACCACTATACCACCACTAGACCACCACTAAACCACCACTAGACCACCACTAGACCACCACTAGACCACCACCAGAATGTCTAATTGGAGTCATACACATCCAACCAACCAGGCTTCAGGTCAAGGGGCCAATCCCATCCTAACTTCACACCATTTTGATGAACAAATTTGAATGAAATTAAAATAGCCTATTTGACTTGTGGCGATAAAATAATACTTTGTTAGTATAAGTATGATAGAGACGACTAAGGAAACGAAAACACTCTCAGTATGTCACTGGTATGGTTGTGTTGTTTTTGCTTCTAAAGTCAAGGACACGATGATCAATGTCCTACTACACTCAGTGGAGCCAACCTAGAGATGACAAGGGATCACCCACACACCTGTGTGTGTGTGTGTGTGTGTATCTTTCTATGGTGGTCTGCTGAGGCTCTGTTCTGGGTGGCTGATTATCATTGACCCGTAGGAAAAGTGGAGACAGGTTTCTGCGTCTGAGCTCAATCAGTGTGCCACTGTCTGTCTGTGTTTCTGTTCAGAAATTAATGTAGGGTTCAGTTATTATATGTGTGTAAATGTGGCCGTGATGTATACATTTGAATGTGTGTGTGTGTTCTGTGTGTGTGTTCTGTGTGTGTGTGTGTTTGGAAAGAGTATGTTCTCACTGCACGGCCCATATCCTGTGAAGGAGGTATTTGCTGTCACAGGAAAAACATTCTGGCATCGTGACACTGTCGCCTGCAAAGATTTATTACTGAGAGGAGAGGGGGAGGGAGGGAGGGAGGGAGAGGGGGAGTCTGGGGTGGGGGAGTTGACAGGAAGGTTGTGTGTGTGTGTGGGGGGGGGGGGGGGGGGGGGGGGAGGGGGGGGGGGTAATCAGAAATAGAAAGGTAGAGGTGGTACCTATACCAATAACCTATCACAGTCTCCATGTTTCTCAAATGTCAAATTTGGAAGGTGTTAGAAATGTCAAGTTTCTAAGTGTTTAAGGTTAAGTTTAGGCACTAACTCTGTGTGGTTAAGGTAAGGGTTAAGGTTTGGGATAGGCCTAAAACAAAAATCTCAAAAACAACTTTCTCTGGATTCGAACATTCAACCTTTTGCACCAGAGGCAGATGTTTACCTACTTGAAGGTAACAGCGCTCACTGTTGCCCCTACTGGTCCGTTTCCACATCATCTCCTGACATCCTCAGACGTGGATGAACGTCTAGTATTGACTTATGATACCTGTACACTGCAAGAGCATTGAAAGCAGTGGAGCAGAGGGGAAGGACAAAGGGAGGGATGGAAAATACTAGATAATAGGCAGTCAAAGACAAACAGCGAAGAGGAGCAGTGAGACAGGACTTTATGTCTCAGAGATGGGAGATGAGAGGAGGGGAGTTAGTGGGATCTGTAGTCCAGCCAAAGAGAACAGAGCAGAATGGAATCCCATTTCTCATTAATACATCATAAAGGGTCACTGCAGGAAATACTACATTATCCAGGGGACCACAGGGGAGGGCTGTCTCTGTGGAGAGAATGGAACTCTAAGGTTATGTTTGTGTAAGTGTGTTGGTACAGTGCCTTGCGAAAGTATTCAGCCCCCTTGAACTTTGTGACCTTTTGCCACATTTCAGGCTTCAAACATAAAGATATAAAACTGTATTTTTTTGTGAAGAATCAACAACAAGTGGGACACAATCATGAAGTGGAACGACATTTATTGGATATTTCAAACTTTTTTAACAAATCAAAAACTGAAAAATTGGGCGTGCAAAATGATTCAGCCCCCTTAAGTTAATACTTTGTAGCGCCACCTTTTGCTGCGATTACAGCTGTAAGTCGCTTGGGGTATGTCTCTATCAGTTTTGCACATCGAGAGACTGACATTTTTTCCCATTCCTCCTTGCAAAACAGCTCGAGCTCAGTGAGGTTGGATGGAGAGCATTTGTGAACAGCAGTTTTCAGTTCTTTCCACAGATTCTCGATTGGATTCAGGTCTGGACTTTGACTTGGCCATTCTAACACCTGGATATGTTTATTTTTGAACCATTCCATTGTAGATTTTGCTTTATGTTTTGGATCATTGTCTTGTTGGAAGACAAATCTCCGTCCCAGTCTCAGGTCTTTTGCAGACTCCATCAGGTTTTCTTTCAGAATGGTCCTGTATTTGGCTCCATCCATCTTCCCATCAATTTTAACCATCTTCCCTGTCCCTGCTGAAGAAAAGCAGGCCCAAACCATGATGCTGCCACCACCATGTTTGACAGTGGAGATGGTGTGTTCAGCTGTGTTGCTTTTACGCCAAACATAACGTTTTGCATTGTTGCCAAAAAGTTCAATTTTGGTTTCATCTGACCAGAGCACCTTCTTCCACATGTTTGGTGTGTCTCCCAGGTGGCTTGTGGCAAACTTTAAACAACACTTTTTATGGATATCTTTAAGAAATGGCTTTCTTCTTGTCACTCTTCCACAAAGGCCAGATTTGTGCAATATACGACTGATTGTTGTCCTATGGACAGAGTCTCCCACCTCAGCTGTAGATCTCTGCAGTTCATCCAGAGTGATCATGGGCCTCTTGGCTGCATCTCTGATCAGTCTTCTCCTTGTATGAGCTGAAAGTTTAGAGGGACGGCCAGGTCTTGGTAGATTTGCAGTGGTCTGATACTCCTTCCATTTCAATATTATCGCTTGCACAGTGCTCCTTGGGATGTTTAAAGCTTGGGAAATCTTTTTGTATCCAAATCCGGCTTTAAACTTCTTCACAACAGTATCTCGGACCTGCCTGGTGTGTTCCTTGTTTTAACGGACCTCTGAGACTATCACAGTGCAGGTGCATTTATACGGAGACTTGATTACACACAGGTGGATTGTATTTATCATCATTAGTCATTTAGGTCAACATTGGATCATTCAGAGATCCTCACTGAACTTCTGGAGAGAGTTTGCTGCACTGAAAGTAAAGGGGCTGAATAATTTTGCACGCCCAATTTTTCAGTTTTTGATTTGTTAAAAAAGTTTGAAATATCCAATAAATGTCGTTCCACTTCATGATTGTGTCCCACTTGTTGTTGATTCTTCACAAAAAAATACAGTTTTATATCTTTATGTTTAAAGCCTGAAATGTGGCAAAAGGTCGCAAAGTTCAAGGGGGCTGAATACTTTCGCAAGGCACTGTATGTGTGTTTTGTGTACCTGAGTGTGTACGCATGTTTGTGAGCCTGTGTGTGTTTGCCTGTGTTTTTGTGTGTTTGCCTGTGTGTGTGTGTGTGTGTGTGTGTGTGTGTGTGTGTGTGTGTGTGTGTGTGTGTGTGCCTGTGTTTAGGGTTTGTGGTCTGGTATTTTGATGTGGTTCCTACAGGGACTAACCCCCAGGGCTGTTTGACACATTGTCAGTCTGCTAGAGTCTGAACACACTGGTTCGCTGGATGTTCCCCAATGCTAGAAGGGGTTCCCCAAGTGAAAAAGGTTTGAACCCCTGTTCTAGAGCAGCTAACAAGACCCCTGTCCCACTCACTGGACCAATGCATAGACAGAAGGACTTCTATAGTCACAAACAGCAGACAGGGTTGTGTTTTTGGCTTGACAGACACTGGGCTGGCTCCGCATTATCGGAGCCAGCATTGGCATTGATAAAGGAAATTACAGTTCAGATAAATGACATTCAATTTAATGATTTTATTTTTTTATAGTCAACATAAGTGATGCTAGTTATGCATTTGAAGTAGTCTATGGGTCAACTTAAAATACACATGCATATCTTATTCATAAATCATATTGATGTCATTCACAACATTATAGTTCCAAGTACATATCTTAAGTTAGGATTGAGCCATGAGAGGCTGAATTCTCCAGTAGACAGCTGGCAGAGTCTGACGGACTGGTTGGCGTTTCAGATGGAATCCACAGCTATTTCTGGGGATTTATTTCACAGCTCCTGAAGGGGGATTTTCATTCAGCTCTCTGAGGCTGGAAGACACCACACTCCTGGGGGTCGACCGCTCAGGGTGTGTGTGTGTGTGTGTCTGTGTGTGATAGAGATTAGCCTGCAGTGCATGCTTCATTCCTGCCAATATCTCTATAACATTATATCAAATGACCCAGATCCCAGCACTGATCCAACTAGAAACATCCAGATTTCAACAGGACTTAGAACCGTCTCTCTCCGTCGCTGCTTGTGTCTTCACTGTCTTACTCCTCATCACTCAAAAAGAGGGTGTCTCATACCCCCTGCCAAATAGAACACCCTTCAATCCCTCCTCCCTCCCTCACTAACAGCTGCTCCACTGTTCCGCTGTTCCTGTGTTAGCTGGGCTATAGCTAGGCAGAGGCAGCCTGACACCATAGTGCGAGCCTCATACCTCACACCTCACACCTCTCCCACCCAGTGAAAGGGGGAGATTGTGCTGCCCACAGCCACCGTCATGGAAAATTAAAGCCTTTGATCTACCTGGAATGACCCCTCCCCGTCCCCCGTCCTCCGTCCCCCGTCCCTCGTTGCACATGCACGCACACACAGAGTCATGAACGCTCACACACACACACACGTCATGCACGCATACACACATGCCCGCATACACACGCGCACACACGCACACTCACACGCACACTCACACACACACGCACACTCACATACACACACACGTTTGTTTTACTATCCTTGTGGGAACCAAACAATTGATTCCTTTTCAAAATCCTGATCCTTAACCTAACCCTAACTTTAACCCTTAACCTTAAACTTAACCATAATTGCTAAACCTAACCACTTACCCTCATTATAACCCTAATTGTTACCCGAACCCTTAAGCCTAAAATCTACTTTTTCCTTGTGGGGTCCGGCAAAATGGTCCCCTCAAGGATAGTAAAGCACACACACACACACACACACACACACACACACACACACACACACACACACTATCGACCATGTTTGCACAAGACAGTAGCCCAGAGGGATCAAAATATCCAAGGCAAACTTAGAAAAACAGTTGACCCCTAGCAGAAAAAGAGTAGGAGGAGTTACTAAATAAGAGGAGGGAGAATGACACTTTCCCTGAATTACCTCTTTTTTCCTCTCCTTTTCTTAACGTATGGAATGTCATTGAGTGGAAAGAGTGAATGAGTATAGTTACATTGTATTTGCTGTAGTGCTCTAGTTCTACTGCAGTACTTTGAGGTGATCTGACACCCCCCCAGGGCGGGACTGGCCTGGACTTAGCTGGGGGAAGTTATTTTTACCGCGGACTGGAGACAGCAAGAGGGTCCTGCTTCAGAGTTTGGGGGCAGGGGGGGGGGGGGGGGTGTTGTGACTGATGTGTTAATGGTCTGTAGTTGAGGGGTTAGCACCTAATCACCCCTGACCTCCTCCCTGGGCTTAGAGAGGAAGTGGACCTGGGCTCATTAGAGGTCAGAGGTGACACAGGTGGAAGTGGACATGGTTAGTGTATCGACACTACTAACTGTCTCAAAGGAATCAGCCAGTCAGAGATACAGTATAACACATGTTTATAATGTTGAGTTATTATTGAATGGTTTTCAGTGTTGAGTTATTTCTTACTTAAAGTGTAGAACCACAAGACACATGTAAATGAGTATAAAATAATAAAAGTCAATGATACGGAATTTGATACTGACAGGACAATTTTGAATGCTGTACAGATTGTAGAAGTTGGAATCCATTGTGTTAGCATAGAAAATATGAGTGGGTTTGTCAAATTATCTGGCCCCTACTCCACTATTCAGGTAGGAACCCAGTTGACTGCACTGTCCACAGAGACAGAACAGAGAGGGCAGTGTCTCCTTGGCCCACTGTTCCAGTCAATCCTGTTGGTTGGCACTGGGGTGTGTGTGTCCACTTGGCACTGATGTCCTGTTTTCATCAATGTTTGAGTCTGGCGTCGATGTGTGTGAGAAATAGTGTGTGTGTGTGTGTCCTGTTTTCAGCAGTGGGTGTGGGTCCAGTTGGCTCGTGTGTGTGTGTGTGTGTGTGTGTCTTTAGTGTGCCAGGGTTGGAGACAGTCTGTTGAACTCAGTGTGAACTGAATGAATGCTGAGACTCTAAGGTCTCATGTGAAAATAGCTCAGTGTGTGTAGCCTTGAGTGTGTACGTGCCTTCGGAAAGTATTCAGACCCCTTGACTTTATCCACATTTTGTTATGTTAGAGCCTTATTCTAACATTGATGAAATTGTTTTTTTCCCTCATCAAAAACTAAATTACATAATTATTCAGACCCTTTACTCAGTACTTTGTTGAAGCAGCTTTGGCAGCGATTACAGCCTCGAGTCTTCTTGGATATGATGCTACAAGCTTGGCACACCTGAATTTGGGGAGTTTCTCCCATTCTTCTCTGCAGATCCTATCACGTTCTGTAGGGTTAGATGGGGAACGTTGCTGCACAGCTATTTTCAGGTCTCTCTAGAGATGTTCTATTGGGTTCAAGTCTGGGCTCTGGCTGGGCCACTCAAGGACTTTCAGAGACTTGTCCCAATGCCACTCCTGCGTTGTCTTGGCTGTGTGCTTAGGGTCGTTGTCCTTTTGGAAGGTGAACCTTTGCTCCAGTCGGATGTTCTGTGTGCTCTGGAGCAGGTTTTCATCAAGGATCCCTCTGTACTTTGCTCAGTTCATATTTGCCTCGATCCTGACTAGTCTCCCAGTCCCTGCCGCTGAAAAACATCCCGACAGCAAGATATCTAGATATCTAAATGAGAGAGCCCCATAGGAGAACCTTTTTTGGTTCCAGGTAGAACCATTTTGTGTTCCATGAAGAACCCAAAAGGGTTCTACCTGAAACCAAAACGGGTAATCCTATGGGGGAGAGATGGAGGGCCTGGTTCGGCTTTCAAGTTCTGTGTGTGTCCAGTCCTCTCATAATTGTCCCCTGTGCCTGGGATGGTGGGATTTTTTCAGGACATGCACCACTTGTGGTGTTTGGACCTGGGCCATGCCTCCCCTCATATCCTCCCGTCTCTCCCTCCTGCCTCCTTTTCATTGTTTTGGGAGTGCAGTGTTGACTCAGGAAAGGGACAGCAAGAATGGCCTCTCCTCTCTCCCTGCTCTCATCCCCTGTTCTCCCCCTCCTTTCCGTCCCCCCATTCTCCCCCATTGTGGTCTGTTCAGTGTTGATTGAGGCCAGTACAGTCAGGGCCAGGCTGAATGGCTGGGTGAGAATTGCTGCTGTGCTATGTGAATGAGGTCTGTCTGTATTGTGTGGAGGCCAGCCCACTGGCTGGGGTTCCCCATGCTAGGCCTGGAGCTGCTTGAGTCTGGGTCCGTACAGGCCAGGGGATCTGGGCCAGACCAAGGGATCTGAGCAAGACCAGGGGATCTGGGTCAGGCCAGGGGATCTGGGTCAGGCCAGGGGATCTGGGTCAGACTAGGGGATCTGTGCCAGACCAGGGGATCTGCGCAAGACCAGGGGATCTGGGTCAGGCCAGGGGATCTGGGCCAGGCCAGGGGATCTGGGCCAGGCCAGGGGATCTGGGCCAGGACAGAGGTTCTGTACAGGACAGGGGATCTGGACCAGGCCAGGGGATCTGTACAGGACAGGGGATCTGAGCCAGGACGGGATCTGGGCCAGGACGGGATCTGGGCCAGTACAGGGGATCTGTACAGGACAGGGGATCTCTACAGGACAGGGGATCTGGACCAGGCCAGGGGATATGGGCAAGGCCAGAGGATCTGGGCCAGGACAGGGCACCTGGGCCAGGACAGAGAGGGAGGACAGGCCACTGTGTTCTCCTCTGTCATAGAAAACAACAACTATATCACAACATGACCTACGTTCATTTGTGCTCTACTCATTCATTCATTCATTCATTCATTCATTCATTCATTCATTTATTCAGTAAACCTGTTCCGTTATACAAAGGACCACAACGAGACCACATGTTGGTTAGTCACTTACTTCACAGCTGGCCTGTAGCTGACGTGGTCTGTAGACCATAGATTACTACCACATTGTGCCCCAGACCTACATACTTGACATGTGCCAGCCATTAGAGGTCAGGCGGCTGGCATCTGTCTCAGTGCCTGGCATAGAGTGGTATGGCCAGGGGTAGAGGAGCAGGCTGGAAGCTGGCGAAGTTTCCCAGTGCCCCCCTCTTTTCCCATGGCCCTGGTTTTACTAGGGTTTTATACCAATGTAATTACAGAGTAGAGACAGTACTGTAACAATGTAACTACAGCCCAGCTCTTTCTCTCTCTCAAACACTCCCTCACTCCCAAACTTAGATCAGCCCACGAGCCAGAGGAAACAAACCTCAAACACTGTGCGTGTGTGTGTGTGTGTGCGTGTGTGTGTGTGTCTGCCAGGGGTTGGGAGCAGTAGCAGGTGTTTGCTCGCTGAAACACGCGGGCAAAGCAGCTGGACTGTGCCACAGCTGTGTGTGTGTGTGTGTGAGTGTGTGTGTGTGTGTGTGTGTGTGTGTGTGTGTGTGTATATATGTGTGTGTAGCACCTGGACACAGCTGGACTGTATGGCAGGCAGTAGCTAATAGAATAACTGTGTTTCTGGCCAGACGTGAGCTCCTACACTCAGCCTGTTCAACAAGTTATAGTATTCATTTCACTAGCTCTCCCTCTCTCCCACACACACACAGTTCCATTGCCAAAGTGCTTTCTTTTTATTCTCTATATTGATTTTTGGGATCTCTTTACTCCTTGTTCTTTCAGGTCTTCTTTTAGTTCTGGGTGTGTCATTTCAGAGTCATTTGAAGGGGTGAGGTATGGTGTTGTGGTGGTGTGTCATTTCAGAGTCATTTGAAGGGGTGAGGTATGGTGTTTTGGTGATGTGTCATTTGAAGGGGTGAGGTATGATGTTGTGGTGATGTGTCATTTGAAGGGGTGAGGTATGGTGTTGTGGTGATGTGTCATTTGAAGGGGTGAGGTATGGTGTTTTGGTGATGTGTCATTTGAAGGGGTGAGGTATGATGTTGTGGTGATGTGTCATTTGAAGGGGTGAGGTATGGTGTTGTGGTGATGTGTCATTTGAAGGGGTGAGGTATTGTGTTTTGGTGATGTGTCATTTGAAGGGGTGAGGTATGGTGTTTTGGTGATGGGTCATTTCAGAGTCATTTGAAGGGGTGAGGTATGGTGTTTTGGTGATGTGTCATTTGAAGGGGTGAGGTATGGTGTTTTGGTGATGTGTCATTTGAAGGGGTGAGGTATGGTGTTTTGGTGATGTGTCATTTGAAGGGGTGAGGTATGGTGTTGTGGTGATGTGTCATTTGAGTCATTTGAAGGGGGGAGGTATGGTGTTTTGGTGATGTGTCATTTGAAAGGGTGAGGCATGGTGTTTTGGTGATGTGTCATTTGAAGGGGTGAGGCATGGTGTTTTGGTGATGTGTCATTTGAAGGTGTGAGGTATGGTGTGGTGATGTGATGTGTCATTTCATAGTCAT
Organism: Oncorhynchus mykiss; assembly: GCF_013265735.2. Taxonomy (NCBI): domain Eukaryota; kingdom Metazoa; phylum Chordata; class Actinopteri; order Salmoniformes; family Salmonidae; genus Oncorhynchus; species Oncorhynchus mykiss. Next base: position 70,500,649 of record NC_048570.1, on the reverse strand, counting down.
TTGAATGGTGAGGTATGGTGTTGTGGTGATGTGATGTGTCATTTGAGTCATTTGAAGGGGTGAGGTATGGTGTTTTGGTGATGTGTCATTTGAAGGGGTGAGGTATGGTGTTTTGGTGATGTGTCATTTGAAGGGGTGAGGTATGGTGTTTTGGTGATGTGTCATTTGAGTCATTTGAAGTGGGGAGGTATGGTGTTTTGGTGATGTGTCATTTGAAGGGGTGAGGTATGGTGTTTTGGTGATGTGTCATTTGAAGGGGTGAGGCATGGTGTTTTGGTGATGTGTCATTTGAAGGGGTGAGGTATGGTGTTTTGGTGATGTGTCATTTGAGTCATTTGAAGTGGGGAGGTATGGTGTTTTGGTGATGTGTCATTTGAAGGGGTGAGGTATGGTGTTTTGGTGATGTGTCATTTGAAGGGGTGAGGCATGGTGTTTTGGTGATGTGTCATTTGAAGGGGTGAGGTATGGTGTTTTGGTGATGTGTCATTTCAGAGTCATTTGAAGGGGTGAGGTATGGTGTTGTGTTGATGTGTCATTTCAGAGTCATTTGAAGGGGTGAGGTATGGTGTTTTGGTGATGTGTCATTTGAAGGGGTGAGGTATGATGTTGTGGTGATGTGTCATTTCAGAGTCATTTGAAGGGGTGAGGTATGGTGTTGTGGTGATGTGATGTGTCATTTCAGAGTCATTTGAATGGTGAGGTATGGTGTTGTGGTGATGTGATGTGTCATTTCATAGTCATTTGAAGGGGTGAGGCATGGTGTTTTGGTGATGTGTCATTTGAAGGGGTGAGGTATGGTGTTGTGGTGATGTGTCATTTGAAGGGGTGAGGCATGGTGTTTTGTTGATGTGTCATTTGAAGGGGTGAGGTATGGTGTTGTGGTGATGTGTCATTTCAGAGTCATTTGAAGGGGTGAGGTATGGTGTTGTGGTGATGTGTCATTTCAGAGTAATTTGAAGGGGTGAGGTATGGTGTTTTGGTGATGTGTCATTTGAAGGGGTGAGGTATGGTGTTGTGGTGATGTGTCATTTCAGAGTCATTTGAAGGGGTGAGGCATGGTGTTTTGGTGATGTGTCATTTGAAGGGGTGAGGTATGGTGCTTTGGTGATGTGTCATTTGAAGGGGTGAGGTATGGTGTTTTGGTGATGTGTCATTTGAAGGGTGAGGTATGGTGTTTTGGTGATGTGTCATTTGAAGGGGTGAGGTATGGTGTTTTGGTGATGTGTCATTTGAAGGGGTGAGGTATGGTGTTTTGGTGATGTGTCATTTGAAGGGGTGAGGTATGGTGTTTTGGTGATGTGTCATTTGAAGGGGTGAGGTATGGTGTTTTGGTGATGTGTCATTTGAAGGGGTGAGGTATGGTGTTTTGGTGATGTGTCATTTGAAGGGGTGAGGTATGGTGTTGTGGTGATGTGTCATTTCAGAGTCATTTGAAGGGGTGAGGCATGGTGTTTTGGTGATGTGTCATTTGAAGGGGTGAGGTATGGTGTTTTGGTGTATGGCAATTACAGTAGCAATGTGTCTGCTTGTGAAAGGGGTCTGCTCTGCTTTGCTCTAGTCCTGCTTACCTCCCCACCTTTCCCTCTCTCCTCCTCTCCCTTTCTCACCCCTCTCCCCCCATTCTGCTGATAGTCCTAATGAGGTGAGGAGAGCAGGGTTCTGTAGCACCTCTCAGTTTAGGATGCCATACCAGGACAACTGGTCATACCAGCAGCAAGGGAGAGAGCTCAGCCAAAATAGACACTCACACCTGGCTATATACAGTATGCCCTATACACAGCTAACCAATCAAGGACTAGGTTACTGTACCCCTTAACACACCCAGCTAACCAACCAGGGATTAGGTTACTGCAGTGTACCCCTAACTGTACGGGCCATAGCCAACCAATCAGGGAATGGCCAAATAGGTTTGTTGCGAGGGCAGGATGGCTATTGTCTGACATAGCAGATCTGAGCTGCCGGAGTGAAGAAGATAGATATCCTCCTTAAATTACAACCCCTCAAGTCCTCACCACCATAAATTACACCTCACCCCCTCTCAGCCTCTCTTTCCTCCTCTATGTACCCCTCACCCCATCCAAGCCTCTCTGTCCTCCTCACCCCCTCTCAGCCTCTCTGCCCCCCTCACCCCCTCTTTGTCCACCTCAGCCCCCCTCACCCCCTCTTTGTCCACCTCACCACCTCTCAGCCTCTCTGCCCCCCTCACCCCCCTCTCTCCCCCTCACCCCTACTCCTTACTTCCTACCGCCTCCCCACTGTCTCTCATACTCCTTCACCCAACCCCAACTGGCCTTCTTTTACTCAATCCCACCCCCTCTACCCCCTCCTTCCCTCCCCGCTCCTCAATCTGACCGCCCCACCCCCTCAACTCTTCACCCCAAACCCACTATCCCTCTTCCCTGGAACCACCTGGTCTCTCACATGACCTGCCAAGGCAGCTGGGTAGCTAGGGGGGCTGTAAGGGTGGGTGTAGGGGGTGTGTAAGGGTGGGTGTAGGGGTGCTGTAAGGGTGGGGTGTAGGGGGGCTGTAAAGGTGGGGTGTAGGGGGGCTGTAACGTGGGGGTGTAGTTAGGCTGTAAGGGGTGGGGGGTGTAGGGGGTGTGTAAGGGTGGGTGTAGGGGGTGTGTAAGGGTGGGTGTAGGGGGTGTGTAAGGGTGGGTGTAGGGGGGCTGTAAGGGTGGGGTGTAGGGGGGCTGTAACGGTGGGGTGTAGGGGGGCTGTAAGGGTGGGTGTAGGGGGGCTGTAAGGGTGGGTGTAGGGGGGCTGGGGATGTTGGCTCCAACAGGGGTCACAAATGGCTTTAGAAACTCTGTCCACTCTGAAGGGGAGGAGGAACACTAACTGGTTTGTTTGTTGGCTTTCCAAATTGGCACACTATTTTTGGAAAACACACACACACACTTGCGCACACACACACTCCAACTAGGGTGTCCACCCATTCTGCACAGGCGCTTTGGTGATGAAACTTCCCTCCCTTATGTTGTAATAATATTTAATACGTTTTGTTTATCTCATGTTCTGAATCGCTCCCTGGGATCTTTCTCTAACATACTGTATCATTAACATTCTATACAAAAAGTTGGATTTCGCAACCTAATACTTCCGATAATAAGCACCGAGCTCGGTTGACATAGCGGTGCTGCTTTCTCATAACAACTTTTGAGGATTTTACATTTTGTGTTCGCCGTCTTCAGTTGTTTCCGTGGGTCGCAAAAAGCTACATTTGCATGACACGAGCTGAATTAAGTGTAAAAGGCTTTGAAAATAAAAAGCTCGGCATACACTCAGTGCTCCTTTGATATTTTACAGAGATACACTTGTTTTTGTGAGAAATCTTTGAAAAGTAACAGGAATTTCAAATTTGTATGAAAGGGGTATGCTAAAACATGAAATACAACATATCATGTCTCAAAATCAATACCCATCTTATTGTTTTCTGTCCTGTGGACTCGAGAAGAAAGATGACGAGTTCAACAGGAAAGAGAACCTGTCAAGTAGCCAGGAGCCTTACATTTTGCACAGAATCCAGCCTTGCTGAAACGATGCAAGTTTCTCTTGTGCATGAAGACACTGGCCGAGGGACATCACATCAGTGGCATGGGAATGGTTGCGTTACACACACACAAACCACACGCACACAGTTCCCCAGTGCCAGGGCTGCAATAGTGTGACGTTAGAGCAGTCAAATTTATGTCTAGGGGTGTGGGGTGGGTTAGCAGGGAGTGGGGTAGTGGTGTCCAGGGACCTCCTGTTTAGTTTCCTAGGGAAAGATTTTGGCACGCTGACACGGCTGTGTCCCTCTGAGAGAGACACACATACCAGACAGACAGAGAGAGATAGAGACGGCATGAACATGGCACAGAGCTACTGATCCCACATCAGTCAGTTGACAAAAGCCAGGGTAGCTCAACAAGCACCAATATCTGTCAGCATGTCTATTCTCGCTCACTCTGTGTCTCTCTCTCTCTTTCACACACCTAAACAAATACACACATTATACACACCTTTTGACAACTGACAACTGTTGTGGTTCTACTGTTAATATTAGTGAAGTGGGAAAAATTGATTCAGTTACATACTGGGATATTATTTTTGAAAATATCGCAATATTATTTTTGCTCTAGTTGGCTGTACCTGCACCAAAACTCGTGAGCCAATTTGTTTTCAGCACTTTTATTTCCATGACTGATCAAAACTCATTTTGTCATGGCTCTCTCTTGTCCCTCTGCAGCAGACAGATGGTGAGAAATATGTTTGGAACATCGAATCGCAACAACATCACAGTATCGGCGTTTAAGTATGGTGATCATATCGTATCGTAAGGTCCCTGGCAATTCCCAGTCCTAGTTGTCATGGCCAGAAATGTAGTGCTTATTTGTGGCCAGTAGAACATAAGCCTACACCACAGATGGGCAACTTTGATGGGGGTGTGGGCCACCATTGTTTTAAAATAACGATTTCTTGCAATTCTGCTAATTTTGCCGTGGGCGGAAAGGGAAACTAGTCGTTTTACAGCTAATGTCCTGCAATTCTACACATTTTGCCATAGGGTGGAGAGAAATGTTTGCCGTTTTTAATTTGATATCTGAGTGAAACTGACTAACAAAATAAATGGGGGGCACCCGGACGGTAATTCAAACATGATAACAAGTTTAAATAGGTGGACGCTAAACTGACTTAGCAATCTAAAAAAAAATTGCTGACAGGGGCTGATTGACCGACTGTCAGTGACTGACATAACAAGAGAAAAACTGCTGATGCACAACCAAATTTAGAAATTGCACCTGGAGTATTCTGCTATTCTAACTCACAATAGTAAGTTGAGACCCCAAATTAGTAAAAAATAATATAGATAGACACTACCTTTCAAAAGTTTGGGGTCACTTAGAAATGTCTTTTGTTTTTGAAAGAAAAGCACATTTTTGTCCATTCAAATAACATTAAATTGATCAGAAATACAGTGGAGACATAGTTAATGTTGTAAATGACTATTGTAGCCAGAAACGGCTGATTTTTTTTATAGAATATCTATATAGGCGTACAGAGGTCCATTATCAGCAACCATCACTCCTGTGTTCCAATGGCACGTTGTGTTAGTTAATCCAAGTTTATCATTTCAAAAGGCTAATTGATCATTAGAAAACCCTTTTGCAATTATGTTAGCACAGCTGAAAACTGTTGTGCTGATTAAAGAAGAAATACAACTGGTCTTCTTTAGACTAGTTGAGTATCTGGAACATCAGTATTTGTGGGTTCGATTACAGGCTCAAAATGGCCATAAACCAAGACCTTTCTTCTGAAATTTGTCAGTCTATTCTTGTTCTGAGAAATGAAGGCTATTCCATGTGAGAAATTGCACATAGACAGAAATTGAAGATCTCATACAATGCTGTGTACTACTCCCTTCACAGAACAGCGCAAACTGTCTCTAACCAGAATAGAAAGAGGAGTGAGAGGCCCCGGTGCACAACTGAGCAAGACGACACGTACATTAGAGTGTCTAGTTTGAGAAACAGACGCCTCACAAGTCCTAAACTGGCAGCTTCATTAAATAGTACCCGCTAAACACCAGTCTCAATGTCAACAGTGAAGAGGCGACTCCGGGATGCTGGCCTTATAGGCAGAGTTCCTCTGTCCAGTGTCTGTTCTTTTGCCCATCTTAATCTTTTCTTTTTATTGTCCAATCTGAGATATGACTTTTTCTTTGCAACTCTGCCTTGTGGATTTAGAGGCTGCTACCCCCGTGCTTCACGGTGGGGATGGTGTTCTTCGGCTTGCAAACCTCCCCCTTTTTCCTCCAAACATAATGATGGTCATTATGGCCAAACAGTTTGTGTTTCATCAGACCAGAGGACATTTCTCCAAAAGGTACGATATTTGTCCCCATGTGCAGGTGCAAACCGTATTCTGGCTTTTTATAGCAGTTTTGGAGCAGTGGCTTCTTCCTTGCTGAGTGCCTTTCAGGTTATGTCGATATAGGACTCGTTTTACTGTGGATATAGATACTTGTGTACCTGTTTCCTCCAGCATCTTCACAAGGCCCTTTGCTGTTTTTCTGGGATTGACTTGCACTTTTCGCACCAAAGCACGTTCATCTCTAGGACACAGAACGCGTCTCCTTCCTGAGCAGTATGACGGCTGTGTGGTCCCATGGTGTTTATACTTGCGTACTATTGTTTGTACAGATGAACGTGGTATCTTCAGGAGTTTGGAAATTGCTCCCAATGATGTCTTGGCTGATATCTTTAGATTTTCCCATGATGTCAAGCAAAGAGGCACTGCGTTTGAAGGTAGGCCTTGAAATACATCCACAGGTACACCTCCAATTGACTGAAATAATGTCAATTAGCTAATCAGAAGCTTCTAAAGCCATGACATCATTTTCTGGAATTTTCCAAGCTGTTTAAAGGCACAGTCAACTTAGTGTATGTAAACTTCTGACCCAGTGGAATTGTGATACAGTGAATTATAAGTGAAATAACCTGTCTGTAAACAATTGTTGGAAAAATGACTTGTGTCACGCAGAAGGTGGATGTCCTAACCGACTTGCCAAAACTATAGTTTGCTAACAAGAAATTTACGGAGCGGTTGAAAAACGAGTTTTAATTACTCCAACGTTAGTGTATGTAAACTTCTGACTTCAACTGTATAAAGTACAGTCATGACCAAAAGTTTTGAGAATGACACAAATATACATTTTCACAAAGTCTGCTGACTCAGTTTGTATGATGTCAATTTGCATATACTCCAGAATGTTATGAAGAGTGGTCAGATGAATTGCAATTAATTGCAAAGTCCCTCTTTGCCATGCAAATGAACTGAATCCCCCAAAAAACATTTCCACTCCATTTCAGCCCTGCCACAAAAGGACCAGCTGACATCATGCCAGTGATTCTCTTGTTAACACAGGTTAGGGTGTTGACGAGGACAAGGCTGGAGATTACTCTAGCATGCTGATTCAGTTTGAATAACAGACTGGAAGCTTCAAAAGGCTGGTGGTGCTTGGAATCATTGTTCTTCCTCTGTCAACCATGGTTACCTGCAAGGAAACACGTGATGTCATCATTGCTTTGCACAAAAAGGGCTTCACAGGCAAGGATATTGCTGCCAGTAAGATTGCACCTAAATCAACCATTTATCGGATCATCAAGAACTTCAAGGAGAGCGGTTCAATTGTTGTGAAAAAGGCTTCAGGGCGCCACAGAAAGTCCAGCAAGCGCCAGGACCGTCTCCTAAAGTTGATTCAGCTGCGGGATCGGGGCACCACCAGTACAGAGCTTGCTCAGGAATGGCAACAGGCAGGTGTGAGTGCATCTGCAAGCACAGTGAGGCAAAGGCTTTTGGAGAATGGCCTGGTGTCAGGAAGGGCAGCAAAGAAGCCACTTCTCTCTAGGAAAAACATCAGGGACAGACTGATATTCTGCAAAAGGTACAGGGATTGGACTGCTGAGAACTGGGGTAAAGTCATTTTCTCTGATGAATCCCCTTTCCGATTGTTTGGGGCATCCTGAAAAAAGCTTGTCCGGAGAAGACAAGGTGAGCGCTACCATCAGTCCTGTGTCATGCCAACAGTAAAGCATCCTGAGACCATTCATGTGTGGGTTTGCTTCTCAGCCAAGGGAGTGGGCTCACTCACAATTTTGCCTATGAACACAGCCATGAATAAAGAATGGTACCACCACATCCTCCGAAAGCAACTTCTCCCAAACATCCAGGAACAGTTTGGTGACGAACAATGCCTTTCCCAGCATGATGGAGCACCTTGCCATAAGGAAAAAGTGATACCTAAGTGGCTCGTAGAACAAAACATCGATATTTTGGGTCCATGGCCAGGAAGCTCCCCAGAACTTAATCCCATTGAGAACTCGTGGTCAATCATCAAGAGGCAGGTGGACAAACAAAAACCCACAAATTCTAACTCCAAGCATTGATTATGCAAGAATGGGCTGCCATCAGTCAGGATGTGGCCCAGAAGTTAATTGACAGCATGCCAGGGCGGATTGTAGAGGTCTTGAAAAAGAAGGGTCAACACTGCAAATATTGACTCTTTGCATCAACTTCATGTAATTGTCAATAAAAGCCTTTGACACTTATGAAATGCTCGTAATTATACTTAAGTATTCCATAGTAACATCTGACAAAAATATCTAAAGACACTGAAGCAGCAAACTTTGTGAAAATTAATATTTGTGTCATTCTCAAAAAAAGAGGTTTCCAATGGACCGACAGTGTGTCTGGACCTACAACTTGCAAATGTGCTAGTCGCAGTCGTGAGTGACTAATGTGCAAAGCATATAACCTTGAGGCCGCAGCGATGTAGCTAAAGTGGTTAGCTACTAGCTTATGGTTAACTTGTCACAAATATGCTCAAATCTGATTATTAGGCTAGGAACTGGAGTTTAGAAATTCTCTTGTTATGGTCAGAGCCAAATCCTGTCTTCATTCAGCATTTTGAGCTGCTCAGTGAGACCACAAAACATTTGTGCCCGTCCATCTTTGTGTCTGTCCGTCCGTCTATGTGCGTTCTGTCCATCTTGTCAATTGGAAATATTCCTCCAAAGATAACTTCTCAATCTCTCGTCCTAATCCTTCCAATAGTAGACATAAAAAATAGAGCAGAGGGGATTTCAATGTTTTTATGTTCTCCTCTCTTGCAGGGTGCTGTAAAAATAGCACTTGGTTTGAGTTAGGAGCCAGGGGTCTCCTCCTCTCTCCCTTCTCTTTCTCATCTCCTCTCTCCCCCTCTCTCCATGTTCCCTCCCCTCCTCTCTCCCTTCTCTTTCTCATCTCCTCTCTCCCCCTCTCTCCATGTTCCCTCCCCTCCCCTCCTCTCTCCCTTCTCTTTTTATCTGCCCCTCCACCTCCTCCCCCCTCCCCTGTCTGTCTGTGCCTCCCAATCTTTTCTCCTTCCTCCCTGCTCCCCCCCTCCCCCTCCTCCCCCTCTCTTTCCCTTTTCTCCTCTATCCTCTCCCCTCACTCTTTCCCCCACTCCTCCACCTCCATCCTCCCTCCTCTCCCCTCCTTGTGGATTTAGCAGGGCCACATGTTGCTGGCCTCTCTTGGCGGTGTGAGCCCCATGGCGGGCCCTGGCTCCAGCCTGACGCGCAGCCCGGACAGTGTCTGTGTCTGTTTGTGTGTGTGTGTGTGTGTGTGTGTGTGTGTGTGTGTGTGTGTGTGTGTGTGTGTGTGTGTGTGTGTGTGTGTGTGTGTTTGTGTGTGTGTGTGTGTGTGTGTGTGCCTGCGTTCCTGTGTGTGCGACTGAGAGAGAGGATATGTGTGTGCGTGTATGCCTGGATGTGTGTGTGTGGTTGACTGTGTGTGCCTGTTTCTGTGCGTGAGAGATGCGCGGGCCGGGCGGCGCTCACACAGTAACCTGATAGTGGTGCTGGGAGCAGCAGAGAGAGTGGCTCTGAGCGAGGCAGTGCTGTGATTTATCCCCAGAGTCTAGCAGATGGTTGCAACAGGAGTTTGTTTAAGTTTGCTTCAGAGCCGGGCACACCGCCAGCAACACAGAGAGGGCTTGCCAGAAAAATGTTCACTGACTCTGGACGCCTAACCACTCCCTCCCCCTCCTCTCCTCCCCTCTCCCCTCGGGTGTCCCCCTGCCTAACCCCACACAGCCCCCTCTCTCAGTCCAGCACCACACACAGATGCACACTGATACACACAAACTCCCAGTCTCCCAGACTTTCTGTCCCTGATCTCAGCTTACTGTTCTCTCATTTCTCTCTTTCCTCCCATCTGCTTGGCATCCAAACACACAAACACATAAAACACACTTACACACAGACACACACACAAACACTAGCTAGTATAATGCTGTTTTGTTGAGTCCCTGGTGCAGACAAGGGGGGGGGGGGGGACCTCTGTGGGATCATTGCAGAGCGTTGTGTGGTGGTTGTCTAACCATTGTTTGAAGACTGGGGAGGTTTCTACTCTAATCCGGGCATGCCCTTTTCTCACCTACACACACAGGCGTGCACACCACACACACTCACACTGTTTAGAGGGAAAGGAAGAAAACAACATTGTTCCGCTGTCAGGGGTGAAAGAAAGTTGTCATATCACTCGTGAAGTGGTAGAAATGCAATACATGACAGTGCACACACACCATCCATCACACACACCATCCATCACATACACCATCCAGCACACACACCATCCAGCACACACACCATCCATCACATACACCATCCAGCACACACACCATCCATCACATACACCATCCAGCACACACACCATCCATCACATACACCATCCAGCACATACACCATCCAGCACACACACCATCCATCACACACACCATCCATCACATACACCATCCATCACATACACCATCCAGCACATACACCATCCAGCACACACACCATCCATCACACACACCATCCATCACATACACCATCCAGCACACACACCATCCATCACATACACCATCCAGCACATACACCATCCAGCACACACACCATCCATCACACACACCATCCATCACATACACCATCCATCACACACACCATCCATCACACACACCATCCATCACACACACCATCCATCACATACACCATCCAGCACACACACCATCCATCACATACACCATCCAGCACACACACCATCCAGCACACACACCATCCATCACATACACCATCAGCAAATACACCATCCATCACATACACCATCAGCAAACACACCATCCATCACATACACCATCAGCAAATACACCATCCATCACATACACCATCAGCAAATACACCATCCATCACATACACCATCAGTAAATACACCATCCATCACATACACCATCAGCAAATCCACCATCCATCACATACACCATCAGCAAATACACCATCCATCACATACACCATCAGCAAATACACCATCCATCACATACACCATCAGCAAATACACCATCCATCACATACACCATCAGCAAATACACCATCCAGCACACACACCATCCACCACATACACCATCAGCAAATACACCATCCAGCACACACACCATCCATCACATACACCATCAGCAAATACACCATCCAGCACACACACCATCCACCACATGCACACCCTCCAAATACAGCAGCTCCCTGTGAATGGGATCAGGATGACTCCAACCTATTTCATGTATCTACAGGTCAAGGTCTTCTTATCATCCTCTCCTTCACAGTCTCTTCCAGACTAATTACTAAATGACTCCTCCTCTTTGCCTGCTCCTTCTTTCCACAATGTCCGTTCAGCATGACAGAGAGGGATGATTTGATTTATTTATCTCTTATTTTACCAGGTAAGTTGACTGAGAACACGTTCTCATTTACAGCAACAAACTGGGGAATCGTTAAATGCGAGAGGAGGGGGATGAATGAGCCAATTGGATTATTAGGTGACCGTTAGCCAGGACACCAGGGTCAACACCCCTACTCTTACAATAAGTGCCATGGGATATTTAATGATCTCAGAGAGTCAGGACACCCGTTTAACATCCCATCCGAAAGATGGCACCCTGCACAGGGTAGTGTCCCCAATCACTGCTCTGGGGCATTGGGATTTTTTTTAGACCAGAGGAAAGAGTGCCTCCTACTCCAATACCACTTCCAGCAGCATCTAGTCTCCCATGCAGGGCCTGACCAGGACCAACCCTGCTTAGCTTCAGAAGCAAGCCAGCAGTGGTATGCAGGGTGGTATGCTGCTGGCATGAGAGCAGACAGACTGACAGACAGGCAGACAAGGTAGAGAGCAGGCCAGGGCCAGACAAGGTAGAGAGCAGGCCAGGGCCAGACAAGGTAGAGAGCAGGCCAGGGCCAGACAAGGTAGAGAGTAGGCCAGAGCCAGACATTGTAGAGAGCAGGCCAGAGCCAGACAAGGTAAAGAGCAGGCCAGGGCCAGACAAGGTAGAGAGCAGGCCAGAGCCAGACAAGGTAGAGAGCAGGCCAGAGCCATACAAGGTAGAGAGCAGGCCAGAGCCAGACAAGGTAGAGAGCAGGCCAGAGCCAGACAAGGTAGAGAGCTGGCCAGGGCCAGACAAGGTAGAGAGCAGGCCAGGGCCAGACAAGGTAGAGAGCTGGCCAGGGCCAGACAAGGTAGAGAGCAGGCCAGGGCCAGACAAGGTAGAGAGCAGGCCAGGGGCAGACTGGTGCTGTGTGTTACAGTATAATGTGTAAAGTCAGGACCAGATCAGAGGAAGGCTCAGACCTGCTGTACTGTACTCCTCCCTGGGCTCTGACACATAGCCCAAGACTAACTCAACCCAGACACACTTTACGGTACCGTGTAGAGTGTCTAATGGCTGTGAGTGAGTGTGTGTGTTTGTGTGAAGATTACAGTTAAGATTACAGCGTGACCGTCCTTCATCACTCTCCTGCCAGTGGAAGAGGTGTTCAAAGCCTTGCTCTCATGTTGAGGAGATCATTGAGACCGGCTGCAATGATTTATCACATCCATCTCTTCCCTCTATACCCTTTCTCTTATTCTATTCTTTCTGCTTCCTCATTTTCTCTCCCTCTTCCTATTTAACCTGTGTGATCTAGTTGATTCTCTCTTCAGATTTCCCTCTTTGCCCTTCCATCACTCCCCTCTACCTCTCTTCAAACTCTCCTTCATTCCCCCAAACGTATCTTAGATTGTTTCATGCTGTGCTGTGTGTGTGTGTGTGTGTGTGTGTGTGTGTGTGTGTGTGTGTGTGTAGTGATACAGAGACCAAGACAGCAACTAGCTCTCACAGTCTCACATCATCAAATGTAGAAGTTGTTCCAAATGTTACATTTCTAAGTGTTTAAGTTTAAGTTTAGGCATTAACTCTGTGTGGTTAAGGTCAAGGCTAAGGTTTGGGATAGGCTTAAAACAAAAATCTCAAAAATAACTTTCTATTGCTGGATTTGAATGTGCATCCTTTGGCTCCAGAGGCAGATGCTTTCCACCATCGCCATCCACTTTCCACCATCGCCATCCACTTTCCACCATCGCCATCCACTTTCCACCATCGCCATCCACTTTCCACCATCGCCATCCACTTTCCACCATCGCCATCCACTTTCCACCATCGCCATCCACTTTCCACCATCGCCATCCACTTTCCACCATCGCCATCCACTTTCCACCATCGCCATCCACTTTCCACCATCGCCATCCACTTTCCACCATCGCCATCCACTTTCCACCATCGCCATCCACTTTCCACCATCGCCATCCACTTTCCACCATTACCATCCACTTTCCACCATCACTTTCCACCATCGCCATCCACTTTCCACCATCACCATCCACTTTCCACCATCGCCATCCACTTTCCACCATCGCCATCCACTTTCCACCATTACCATCCACTTTCCACCATTACCATCCACTTTCCACCATCGCCATCCACTTTCCACCATCGCCATCCACTTTCCACCATTACCATTCACTTTCCACCATTACCATCCACTTTCCACCATTACCATCCACTTTCCACCATCGCCATCCACTTTCCACCATCGCCATCCACTTTCCACCATCGCCATCCACTTTCCACCATCGCCATCCACTTTCCACCATTACCATCCACAACACCTTAGCAAAACTGAAACCTACTTGAAAGTAACAGTGCTCTCTGTTTCCCCTAGTGGCCAGTTTCCACATAATCTCCCAAAGTCCTTAGACATGGATGGACGTCAAAGCTTAACTTGTATCATGGGTGACTTGGCTGGAGACAGAGACAGAGACAGAGACAGGGGCAGAGACAGGGGCAGAGACTGAGACAGGGGCAGAGACAGGGGCAGGGGCAGAGACAGGGGCAGGGACAGAGGCAGAGGCAGAGACAGAGACAGAGACAGAGACAAGGACAGAGACAGAGGCAGGGACAGGGACAGAGGCAGAGACAGAGACAGAGGCAGAGACAGAGACAGGGACAGAGACAGAGACAGGGGCAGAGACAGAGACAGAAACAGAGACAGGGGCAGAGGCAGAGACAGTGGCAGAGACAGAGGCAGGGGCAGAGACAGAGACAGTGACAGTGGCAGAGACAGAGACAGAGGCAGAGACAGAGACAGGGGCAGAGACAGAGGCAGGGGCAGAGGCAGAGACAGAGGCAGAGGCAGGGGCAGAGACAGAGACAGAGGCAGGGGCAGAGGCAGGGACAGAGACAGGGGCAGAGACAGAGGCAGGGGCAGAGACAGAGGCAGAGACAGGGGCAGGGGCAGAGACAGAGACAGGGACAGAGACAGAGACAGACAGAGACAGAGGCAGGGGCAGGGACAGAGACAGAGACAGGGGCAGGGACAGAGACAGAGACAGAGACAGAGGCAGGGGCAGAGACAGGGGCAGAGGCAGAGACAGAGACAGGGGCAGAGACAGAGACAGTGGCAGAGACAGAGGCAGGGGCAGAGGCAGAGACAGAGACAGAGACAGGGGCAGAGGCAGAGACAGTGGCAGAGACAGAGGCAGGGGAAGAGACAGAGACAGGGGCAGAGGCAGAGACAGGGGCAGAGGCAGAGACAGAGACAGGGGCAGAGACAGAGGCAGGGGCAGAGGCAGGGGCAGAGGCAGAGACAGTGGCAGAGACAGGGGCAGAGGCAGGGGCAGAGACAGAGACAGGGGCAGAGGCAGGGGCAGAGACAGAGGCAGGGGCATAGACAGAGGCAGGGACAGAGACAGAGACAGGGACAGAGACAGACACAGACAGAGGCAGGGGCAGGGACAGAGGCAGAGGCAGAGACAGAGACTGGGGCAGGGACAGAGACAGAGACAGGGGCAGAGACAGGGGCAGAGGCAGAGACAGCGACAGTGACAGTGGCAGAGACAGTGGCAGAGGCAGAGACAGGGGCAGAGGCAGAGACAGTGGCAGAGACAGAGGCAGGGGCAGAGACAGAGACAGTGGCAGTGGCAGAGACAGAGACAGAGACAGGGGCAGAGACAGAGACAGGGGCAGAGACAGAGGCAGGGGCAGAGGCAGAGACAGAGACAGGGGCAGAGGCAGAGACAGGGGCAGAGACAGAGGCAGGGGCAGAGACAGGGGCAGAGGCAGAGACAGGGGCAGAGACAGAGACAGGGGCAGAGACAGAGACAGTGGCAGTGACAGTGGCAGAGACAGAGGCAGGGGCAGAGACAGAGACAGGGGCAGAGACAGACAGAGACAGGGGCAGAGACAGAGACAGGGGCAGAGACAGAGACAGGGACAGAGACAGGGGCAGAGACAGAGACAGAGACAGAGACAGGGGCAGGGACAGCGACAGCGACAGGGGCAGGGGCAGAGACAGAGACAGAGACAGGGGCAGATGCAGGGGCAGAGACAGAGACAGGGGCAGAGACAGAGACAGAGACAGGGGCAGAGACAGAGGCAGGGGCAGAGACAGAGGCAGGGACAGGGGCAGGGGCAGAGACAGGGGCAGGGACAGAGGCAGAGGCAGAGACAGAGACAGGGACAGAGACAAGGACAGAGACAGGGACAGGGGCAGGGACAGAGGCAGAGGCAGAGGCAGAGACAGAGACAGGGGCAGAGACAGAGACAGAGGCAGGGGCAGAGACAGAGACAGGGGCAGGGACAGAGACAGGGGCAGGGACAGAGGCAGACGCAGAGACAGAGACAGGGGCAGGGACAGAGACAGAGACAGGGGCAGGGACAGAGGCAGAGGCAGAGGCAGAGACAGAGACAGAGGCAGAGACAGCGACAGTGGCAGAGACAGAGGCAAGGGCAGAGGCAGAGGCAGAGGCAGAGACAGTGGCAGAGACAGAGGCAGGGGCAGAGACAGTGACAGTGGCAGAGGCAAGGGCAGAGCCAGAGGCAGAGACAGGGGCAGAGGCAGAGACAGGGGCAGAGACAGAGACAGGGGCAGAGACAGCGACAGGGGCAGAGGCAGAGACAGGGGCAGAGGCATAGACAGCGACAGGGGCAGAGGCAGAGACAGTGGCAGGGACAGAGACAGGGGCAGAGACAGTGACAGTGGCAGAGACAGAGGCAGGGGCAGAGGCAGAGACAGGGGCAGAGGCAGAGACAGTGGCAGAGACAGAGGCAGGGGCAGAGACAGAGACAGTGGCAGAGACAGAGACAGAGACAGGGGCAGAGACAGAGACAGGGGCAGAGACAGAGGCAGGGGCAGAGGCAGAGGCAGAGACAGAGGCAGAGGCAGAGACAGAGACAGAGGCAGAGACAGAGGCAGGGACAGAGACAGGGGCAGAGACAGAGGCAGGGGCAGAGACAGAGGCAGAGACAGGGGCAGGGGCAGAGACAGAGACAGGGACAGAGACAGAGACAGACAGAGACAGAGGCAGGGGCAGGGACAGAGGCAGAGACAGGGACAGAGACAGAGGCAGGGGCAGAGACAGAGGCAGGGGCAGAGGCAGAGACAGAGACAGGGGCAGAGGCAGAGGCAGAGACAGTGGCAGAGACAGAGGCAGGGGCAGAGGCAGAGACAGAGACAGGGGCAGAGGCAGAGACAGTGGCAGAGACAGAGGCAGGGGCAGAGACAGAGACAGGGGCAGAGGCAGAGACAGAGACAGGGGCAGAGACAGAGACAGGGGCAAAGACAGAGGCAGGGGCAGAGGCAGAGACAGAGGCAGAGACAGTGGCAGAGACAGGGGCAGAGACAGAGGCAGGGGCATAGACATAGGCAGAGACAGGGGCAGAGGCAGAGACAGGGGCAGAGACAGAGACAGAGACAGGGGCAGAGACAGAGACAGGGGCAGTGGCAGTGACAGTGGCAGTGACAGTGGCAGAGACAGAGACTGGGGCAGAGACAGAGGCAGGGGCAGAGACAGAGGCAGGGGCAGAGACAGAGACAGAGACAGGGGCAGAGACAGTGGCAGGGGCAGAGGCAGAGACAGTGGCAGAGACAGTGGCAGTGGCAGAGACAGGGGTAGAGACAGAGACAGGGGCAGAGACAGAGACAGCGACAGTGACAGTGGCAGAGACAGAGGCAGGGGCAGAGGCAGAGACAGAGACAGGGGCAGAGGCAGTGACAGTGGCAGAGACAGAGGCAGGGGCAGAGACAGAGACAGTGGCAGAGACAGAGACAGGGGCAGAGACAGGGGCAGAGGCAGAGACAGTGGCAGGGGCAGAAACAGAGACCGTGGCAGGGGCAGAGGCAGAGACAGTGGCAGAGACAGTGGCAGAGACAGAGGCAGAGACAGAGGCAGAGGCAGAGACAGAGACAGGGACAGAGGTAGAGGCAGTGGCAAAGACAGTGGCAGGGGCAGAGGCAGGGGCAGAGACATTGGCAGGGGCATAGACAGGGGCAGGGGCAGAGACAGGGGCAGGGGCAGGGGCAGAGGCAGAGACAGTGGCAGGGACAGAGGCAGAGACATAGGCAGAGACAGTGGCAGGGGCAGAGACAGGGGCAGAGGCAGAGACAGTGGCAAGGGCAGAGACAAGGGCAGAGACAGGGGCAGAGACAGTGGCAGGGGCAGAGACAGTGGCAGGGGCAGAGACAGGGGCAGGGGCAGAGACAGGGGCAGGGGCAGAGGCAGAGACAGATGCAGAGACAGAGACAGTGGCAGAGACAGGGGCAGAGACAGAGACAGGGGCAGAGACAGAGACAGGGGCAGAGACAGAGACAGGGGCAGAGACAGGGGCAGAGACAGAGGCAGAGACAGGGGCAGAGGCAGAGACAGCGGCAGAGATGGAGACAGCGGCAGAGATAGAGACAGCGGCAGAGACAGAGACAGGGGCAGAGACAGCGACAGGGGCAGAGACAGAGACAGTGGCAGAGACAGGGGCAGAGACAGCGACAGGGGTAGAGACAGCGACAGGGGCAGAGACAGTGTCAGGGGCAGAGGCAGAGACAAAGACAGAGACAGGGGCAGGGACAGAGACAGTGGCAGAGACAGAGACAGGGGCAGAGACAGCGACAGGGGCAGAGACAGCGACAGGGGCAGAGATAGAGACAGGGGCAGGGACAGAGACAGGGGCAGAGGCAGAGACAGTGGCAGGGACAGAAACAGGGGCAGAGACAGGGGCAGAGGCAGAGACAGTGGCAGAGACAGAGACAGTGGCAGAGATAGAGACAGGGGCAGAGACAGAGACAGGGGCAGAGACAGGGACAGAGACAGCGACAGAGACAGAGACAGTGGCAGGGACCGGGGCAGGGGCAGGGACAGAGGCAGAGGCAGAGAAAGTGGCAGAGGCAGAGACAGAGGCAGAGACAGTGGCAGGGGCAGGGACAGAGGCAGAGACAGTGGCAGGGGCAGAGGCAGAGAAAGCTACAGGTGCAGGGACAGAGACAGGGGCAGAGGCAGGGGCAGAGGCAGAGACAGGGGCAGAGACAGGGGCAGGGACAGAGACAGAGACAGGGGCAGAGACGGAGGCAGGGATGGAGACAGAGACAGGGGCAGAGGAAGGGGCAGAGACAGGGGCAGGGACAGAGACGGAGATAGAGACAGAGGCGGAGACAGAGGCGGAGACAGAGGCGGAGACAGAGACGGAGGCAGAGACGGAGGCAGAGACAAAGGGAACTTGTCACAGTTTGAGTGAGTTAGAACCAGAAAGGGTGGAGTAAAGACAGGGTTAGGGGTCGGAGTTAGGTGTCGGAGTTAGGTTTTTTTGTGTGTGTATGTGTGTGTGTATGTGTGGGTTTGTGAGTGTTTGTGTATGTGTTTGTTGAGTGTTTGTGTGTGTGTGTGTGTGTGTGTGTGTGTGTGTGTTTGTGTTTGTGTGAGTTTGTGAGTGTTTGTGTTAGAGGTCGGCCGATTAATCGGAATGGCCGATTAATTAAGGCCGATTAATTAGGGCCGATTTAAGGCTTTCATAACGATCGGAAATCTATATTTTTGGACACCGATTTTGCCTATTATTATTATAATATTTTTTTTATACCTTTATTTAACTAGGCAAGTCAGTTAAGAACACATTCTTATTTTCAATGACGGCCTAGGAACGGTGGGTTAACTTCCTTGTTCAGGGGCAGAACAACAGATTTTCACTTTGGCAGCTCGGGGGACCCAATCTTGTAATCTTACAGTTAACTAGTCCAGCGCTCTAACCACCTGCCTCTCAATGCACTCCATGAGGAGCCTGCCTGTTACGTGAATGCAGTAGAAGCCAAGGGTAGTTGCTAGCTAGCATTAAACTTATCTTAAAAATAACAATCAATCAATCATTATCACTAGTTATAACTACACATGGTTGATGATATTACTAGTTTATCTAGCGTGTCCTGCATTGCATATAATCAATGCTACGCTGGGTGATGATTTAACAAAAGCGCATTTGCGAAAAAAGCACAATCGTTGGAGGACCGTACCTAACCATAAACACCAATACCTTTCTTAAAATCAATACACAGAAGTATATATTTTTAAACCTGCATATTTAGCTAAAATAAATCCAGGTTAGCAGGCAATATTAACCAGGTGAAATTGTGTCACTTCTCTTGCGTTCATTGCACGCAGAGTCAGGGTATATGCAACAGTTTGGGCTGCCTGGCTCATTGCAAACTAATTTTCCAGAAATGTACGTAATTAGGACATAACATTGAAGGTTGTGCAATGTAACAAGAATATTTAGACTTAGGGATGCCACCCGTTAGATAAAATACTGAACGGTTCCGTAGTTCACTGAAATAATAAACGTTTTGTTTTCAAAATGAAAGTTTCCGGATTCGACCATATTAATGACCAAAGGCTCGTATTTCTGTGTGTATTATATTATAATTAAGTCTATGATTTAATAGAGCAGTCTGACTGAGCGATAGTAGGCAGCAGCAGGCTCGTACGCATTCATTCAAACAGCACTTTCATGCATTTTGCCAGCAGCTCTTCGCAAGCACAGCGCTGTTTATGACTTCAAGCCTATCAGCCTAATGGCTGGTTTAACCAATGTGAAATGGCTAGTTAGTTAGCGGGGTTCGCGCTAATATTGTTTCAAACGAGCCCAGGTAGGGGCAAGGAGAGGGACGGAAGCTATACTGTTACACTGGCAATACTATAGTGCCTATAAGAACATCCAATAGTTTATTTGAGAATAAATAGATTTTTATTTATGTATTATATTAAGTTAAAATAAGTGTTCATTCAGTATTGTTGTAATTGTCATTATTACAAATAAATAAATACAAATCGGCCGATTAATCGGTATCGCCTTTTTTTGGTCCTCCAAAAATAATCGGTATCGGCGTTGAAAAATCAGAATTGGTTGACCTCTAATTTGTGTATGTATGTGTGTGTCTGTGTTTGTGTGTGTGTTTGTGTGTGTGTTTGTGAGTGTTTGTGTGTGTGTGTGTGTGTGTGTGTGTGTGTGTGTGTTTGTGCGTGCACCAACCTGCTGGGGCTAAATGTCAGAGACTGTGAAGAGATAGGAGACAGCTGGCTTAATCACACACACACACACACACACACACACACACACACACACACACACACACACACACACACACACACACACACACACACACACACACACACACACACACACACACACACACACACACACACACACACACACACACACACACACACACACACACACACACACACACACACACACACACACACCAGGGTTATCAATATCCTATAAATTGTGTCAGAGATGAGGGGGGATTATGTGTAATTGATTGAAATGAAGGATGACACTACAAACAAAGAGATTGAATGTGAGAACAAGAGAGGAGCGAGAAAGAGATATACACTGAGTGTACAAACCATTAGGAACACCTGCTCTTTCCATGACAGGTGAATCCAGGTGAAAACTAGGATTCCTTATTGATGTCACTTGTTAAATCCACTTCAATATGAAGGGGAAGAGACATGTTAAATAATGATTTTTAAGCCTTGAGACAATGGAGAGACAGATTGTGTGCCATTCAAAGGGGGAAGGGGCAAGACAAAATATTGAAGTGACTGAACGAGTATAGTAGTAAGTGCGAAGGCGCACCGGTTTGTGTCAAGAACTTCAGCGCTGCTGGGTTTTTCACGCTCAACAGTTTCCCGTGTGTCAAGAATGGTTCACATCCCAAATGTCATCCAGCCAACTTGACACAACTGTGGGAAGCACTGGAGTCAACATGGGCCACCATCCCTGTGTAACACTTTCAACACGTTGTAGAGTCCATGCCTCAACAAATTGAGGCTGTTCTGTAGGGAAAAGGGGTTGCAACTCAATATTAGGAAGGTGTTCCTAATGTTTTGGACTGTCAGTGTATAGGAGTCCTTATTAGGCTGTGTGTCTTTCTGTGATGCTGTCTCATTGACATCATCTGAAAGAACAGGAAGTGAACAGGTCAAGGGTTAGGTAGCTTAGCAACCTCCTAATGAATATTTATCTCTGAAAGTTAGACTCATGCATGTCTGCAAGACATCAGGACACCAGATGGACACCAGATGGACACCAGATGGACTAGTTCAGTTGTCCAATGCAGATATATGTATCCATATTTCTATAATAGCCATATTAATTACACTTTTTTTCCCAATCCGGTACTGGTGTACCAGAGACCAGCCTTAAACATTTAAATATGTACGGATGTAAAAATATTGATAGCATGGTCCCTGAATATTCGGCCTCAGCCTATTGTAGACAACAAGAAAAGACAGAGTGGATGGAGTAAAGAGAAAATGGATGAATGAGTCTTTTCATGATCAGCTGAAGAGGTTTTCTCATTTTCAGTAATTAACCTTGGAGAGCAGAGCACATTAGCATTGCTCTATTTTTACCCATGACCTCACGACCTCACGACCCTCACTTTGAGACCTGACCTAGGGAGAGAGAGAGATGGAGAGGGGCAGAATGTAGTGTGTTTGTACATGAGAAAAAAGCCAATAGGCCTGTACTGTTTCTACTCGGTCTACTGGTACTGCTCATTCTAGGCTGGTTCTGTGAATTGATCATGTTACTCATCATGTAATCACCATGGTACTGGCTGTTCTGAACCCTATGGAGCGCTAATCCTATCTATAGAGTATCATTATCCAGTGCAGTGTACCGTGTCTGTGTCTGTGTGTTTTCATACACGCTGTAGGCTCAGACTGATCACTAGAAATAGATGCCGATTTGGGATGTTTGAAAAGGTCCCAGAACGTTGATATGTCCTTCCTCTGCTCTCACCCAGAACATAACGACTGGTGATGCTTGGTGCTGGAGCACACTGTTTAGACCACTTCACTAGGACAGTTCACCATGCTCTAGCAACCTATAGTCCATACCTAAACGTAACCCTTTGAGATGGTTCGGTTTTAACCATGTAACCATGCAGAATGAACCCTGTGACTCTGTCAGACTGAATGGATTGCTGTGTGGAAGAGCCCAGTTCTCAGTGATGTGGTGTTAAAGTTGGAAGACAAGACCAGTTATCTACCTGCTCTCTACTAACTCATACATACTGGGACCTTGGGAACACACCTCTACACTACCTATACAACCTACTGTGTGTGTGTATGTGTGTGCGTGTGCGTGTGTGTGTGTGTCTATGGGTGTGTGTGTGTCTATGGGTGTGTGTGTGTGTGTGTGTGTCTATGGGTGTGTGTGTGTGTGTGTGTCTATGGGTGTGTGTGTGTGTGTGTGTGTGTGTGTCTATGGGTGTGTGTGTGTGTGTGTGTCTATGGGTGTGTGTGTGTGTGTGTGTCTATGGGTGTGTGTGTGTGTGTGTGTGCGTGCGTGCGTGCGTGCATGTGTGTGCGTGTCTCTTTTCTATGCATACTTTATATGTGTGTGTTGTTGATGATGTAATAAGGACTATCCCCAGTTACTCCCCAAACCCCACTATAGCTAAACAGAGCCTGCTGTCTGACCCTACCAGATAGCTTTTGACCTTTGACCTCTATACCAGTTAACCACTCTAAAGAAGCCATCTCTCAGGGGTGTCTTTTTTCAACTGACCAATGTTAACTATGTGTGTGATTGGTGATTAGCTATAGGCTAACTAGGGTCAGGAGTTTTTCCTGGTCAGCTGACATGGTCTGACTCATGCCTGGGACGATACAGGGTATACAAACATCCATTTAAAGCTTTAAAAATATACATTAGTACCACCTCTGTCACCTCTCAGTTTTCTCCTCCATCCGTCCACACCCTCACAGCCCAACCAGGATTACTACCATGCTACTGCTACCCCTAGAGCCTGCTGTCCACCTTCTTAGCCTGCTGTCCACCTCTTTAGCCTGCTGTCCACCTCTTTAGCCTGCTGTCCATCTCTTTAGCCTGCTGTCCACCTCTTTAGCCTGTTGTCCACCTCTTTAGCCTGCTGTCCACCTCTTTAGCCTGCTGTCCACCTCTTTAGCCTGCTGTCCACCTCTTTAGCCTGCTGTCCACCTCTTTAGCCTGCTGTCCATCTCTTTAGCCTGCTGTCCACCTCTTTAGCCTGCTGTCCACCTCTTTAGCCTGCTGCCCACCTCTTTAGCCTGCTGTCCCCCTCTTTAGCCTGGTGTCCACCTCTTTAGCCTGCTGTCCACCTCTTTAGCCTGCTGTCCACCTCTTTAGCCTGCTGTCCCCCTCTTTAGCCTGCTGTCCACCTCTTTAGCCTGCTGTCCACCTCTTTAGCCTGCTGTCCACCTCTTTAGCCTGCTGTCCCCCTCTTTAGCCTGCTGTCCATCTCTTTAGCCTGCTGTCCACCTCTTTAGCCTGCTGTCCATCTCTTTAGCCTGCTGTCCACCTCTTTAGCCTACTGTCCATCTCTTTAGCCTGCTGTCCACCTCTTTAGCCTGCTGTCCCCCTCTTTAGCCTGCTGTCCCCCTCTTTAGCCTGCTGTCCCCCTCTTTAGCCTGCTGTCCCCCTCTTTAGCCTGCTGTCCACCTCTTTAGCCTGCTGTCCACCTCTTTAGCCTGCTGTCCACCTCTTTAGCCTGCTGTCCACCTCTTTAGCCTGCTGTCCCCCTCTTTAGCCTGCTGTCCATCTCTTTAGCCTGCTGTCCACCTCTTTAGCCTGCTGTCCATCTCTTTAGCCTGCTGTCCACCTCTTTAGCCTGCTGTCCACCTCTTTAGCCTGCTGTCCATCTCTTTAGCCTGCTGTCCACCTCTTTAGCCTGTTGTCATTGGGGTGTACTTTAAGTGATCCCTATGGTGTGTGGCTCTTTAGCGTGAAGTGGACTGTGTCTGTAAGTCATGTGTAAGTATTTGACTGTATTGGTATTATAGTGCAGTGTGTGAGTGTGTGAACATTATTGTGTGTGTGTGTGTGTGGTATGGTATAACAGAGCAGGGCAGGCTGTAGCCAAGCCCAGGGGTAAATATTTGAGTTGTGAATACTGCAGGCATGGGGAGGAGTGGAGAGGGCCTGTCTGATGCTCTGATTCCATGAGAAGTCGAGGATGACATCAACTTTACCACCCGCCAGAGAGAGAGAGAGAGACTGGACAGAGGAAGGTCAAAGGAAGAGAGGGAGGGGAGGGGAGGTGAGGGGAAGGTAGGGAAGGGAAGGGAGAGGAAGGGAGGGGGAGGGAGGGAGTGTGTATGGTGCTTAAATCAAATCCTAGCTGTGCTGAGGGATGGGTTGGTCCTGTATGTGTGTATGTGTGTGTACTCTTGGCTGTAAGTGTGTGTGTTAATGCCAGGGACATCTGAGAGCCCCTCTCACCTCCAATACAGAACTGGGTGCTGTGACAACCACAAGTCTACATGGGTCACGCCGTCCCAGAGGGTGTGTGTGTGTGTTCATGCGTGTGTGATAGGAGTGTAATAACAGCAGGTCTCCCCCAGCCCACCGTTCATGGTACTTCCCCTCTGACTTCCTGTGACACTCTGTTTGACACTACACCCAGCGGTGTCCCCATACACACATATTAGACACAGGAAGATATGGTATCATGTTGGTACTTTGTTTCTGATGACAGCAATCCGTCATGGAAAGTGGCATTCTATGGGAGAGTTCTAGTGGTTTAGGCCCAGTTGGTTCACATTTGCAAAATGCATTTCTCCCCACTGGATTATTGGATTAAAATCTTTATTCAAATTAAGCATTGTTTGGACTAGCTTTGTCTGGAGAATTCTCAATTTCTTTCTCTCTCTCTCTCTCGCTCTGTGCCTCTCAATTCAATTTCAATTCAAGGGCTTTATTGGCATGGGAACATGTGTTAACATTGCCAAAGCAAGTGAGATAGATAATATATAAAGTGAATATATAAAGTGAAATAAACAATACAAATTAACAGTAAACATCACACATACAGAAGTTTCAAAACAATAAAGACATTACAAATGTCATATTATATATATATACAGTGTTGTAACAATGTACAAATGGTAAAGTACACAAGGGAAAATAAATTAGCATAAATATGGGTTGTATTTACAATGGTGTTTGTTCTTCACTGGTTGCCCTTTTCTCGTGGCAACAGGTCACACATCTTGCTGCTGTGATGGCACACTGTGGAATTTCACCCAGTAGAAATGGGAGTTTATCAAAATTGGATTTGTTTTCGAATTCTTTGTGGATCTGTGTAATCTGAGGGAAATATGTCTCTCTAATATGGTCATACATTGGGCAGGAGGTTAGGAAGTGCAGCTCAGTTTCCACCTCATTTTGTGGGCAGTGAACACATAGCCTGTCTTCTCTTGAGAGCCAGGTCTGCCTACGGCGGCCTTTCTCAATAGCAAGGCTATGCTCACTGAGTCTGTATCTCTCTCTCTCTCTCTCTCTCTCTCTCCATATCTCTTTTCCTCTTCCCTCCTATTTCTCTCTCTCGTGCCATCTCTCAATCTCCCCCTGTCTCCCGGTGCCCACGCCACAGATTTATTCTCCTCTATGGAGAGCTCAGATTTATTGTGCCGATATTTATTTGTACATTTAATTTTGTCATAATGTATTTATTAATGGCAGCGGATAAATTTTCATGTTGCATATCGAAAGGTAGTCAGAGGGGATGGACAGTCCTAGCAGGGAAGTGAAGTGTCTAATAGAAAGTAGGTGGAGAGAGAGAGCGAGAGAGAGAGAGAGAGGAACCTCTTCTCTTCAATCTGGGCTTCCCTCTCTCCCTCTCTTCTCTCTCTCCGAGGCAGGCAGGCAGCGAGTGAAGTGGAGTGAGGCAGGCAGGAAGCAGGGAGGGAGTCTGTGCCAAGCTGGAGCTGAATTCCTGCCAAGAGTCTACTTGTTTGCTCGTCTGGCTGGAGCCAGAGGCTGACCTTATTAGCTGTGAGGGCAGCCGTCTTATTAAAACACATCTGGTGCTCAGGGAGCCCAAATAGTCCTCATATTGTCTTCCTGCTCACTCCTGACCTTGCGTTACCTAGCAGGAATGCTGACAAGGGCTTCACGCATCTGTTGAGAGTTTCTGCAGGATTTTTTTCTCTGCCTCTGCTCCCTACATCCCTCCCTCTGTCGCTATCTTCACTGGCGCCTGCACGGTAGCTCTGTGGAACCCCCCCCCCCCTTTTCCTTTTACCTCCCTACATCCCACCTTCCTTCCTTCACTCCCTCGTTCGTTCTCTCTCTCCAGAGCCCCCCTTCCTCCCCTACACATGGTGAGGTTTTTCTTACAGCCAGGTTGGCGTGTTGATACAATTATCCCTGTGTGTATTTGTTTTATTAGTGTCTGTAACCTGGGTCTGTTTAAATAGCATTTTGATGGTTATTTTTAAGTGTGAATAGTGCCGCTTCCCGCGGCTGCTGCCGACGGTTTATTGTGTGTTGGAGATTTATGTGGAGCTCAACAGTACTGACAATAACCAACCAACAGTACTGACAATAACCAACTAACAGTACTGACGATATCCAAAATACAGTACTGACAATAACCAACCAATAGTACTGACAATAACCAACCTACAGTACTGACAATAACCAACCAACAGTACTGACAATAACCAACCAACAGTACTGACAATAACCAACTAACAGTACTGACGATATCCACAATACAGTACTAACAATAACCAACCAATAGTACTGACAATAACCAACCAACAGTACTGACAATAACCAACCAATAGTACTGACAATAACCAACCTACAGTACTGACAATAACCAACTAACAGTACTGACAATAACCAACCAACAGTACTGACAATAACCAACCAACAGTACTGACAATAACCAACCAACAGTACTGACAATAACCAACCTACAGTACTGACAATGACCAACCAATAGTACTGACAATAACCAACCTACAGTACTGACAATAACCAACTAACAGTACTGACAATAACCAACCAACAGTACTGACAATAACCAACCTACAGTACTGACAATAACCAACCAACAGTACTGACAATAACCAACCAACAGTACTGACAATAACCAACCAACAGTACTGACAATAACCAACCAACAGTACTGACAATAACCAACCAACAGTACTGACAATAACCAACCAACAGTACTGACAATAACCAACCAACAGTACTGACAATAACCAACTAACAGTACTGACAATAACCAACCAACAGTACTGACAATAACCAACCAACAGTACTGACAATAACCAACCAACAGTACTGACAATAACCAACTAACAGTACTGACAATAACCAACCAACAGTACTGACAATAACCAACTAACAGTACTGACAATAACCAACCAACATTACTGACAATAACCAACCAACAGTACTGACAATAACCAACCAACAGTACTGACAATAACCGACCAACAGTACTGACAATAACCGACCAACAGTACTGACAATAACCGACCAACAGTACTGACAATAACCAACCAACAGTACTGACAATAACCAACCAACAGTACTGACAATAACCAACCAACAGTACTGACAATAACCAACCAACAGTACTGACAATAACCAACCAACAGTACTGACAATAACCAACCAACAGTACTGACAATAACCAACCAACAGTACTGACAATAACCAACCAACAGTACTGACAATAACCAACCAACAGTACTGACAATAACCAACCAACAGTACTGACAATAACCAACCAACAGTACTGACAATAACCAACCAACAGTACTGACAATATCCAAACTAACAGTACTAACAATAACCAACCAACAGTACTGACAATAACCAACCAACAGTACTGACAATAACCAACCAACAGTACTGACAATAACCAAAATACAGTACTGACAATAACCAACCAATAGTACTGACAATAACCAACCTACAGTACTGACAATAACCAACCAACAGTACTGACAATAACCAACCAACAGTACTGACAATAACCAACCAACAGTACTGACGATATCCAAAATACAGTACTGACAATAACCAACCAATAGTACTGACAATAACCAACCTACAGTACTGACAATAACCAACCAATAGTACTGACAATAACCAACCTACAGTACTGACAATAACCAACCAACAGTACTGACAATAACCAACCAACAGTACTGACAATAACCAACTAACAGTACTGACGATATCCACAATACAGTACTAACAATAACCAACCAATAGTACTGACAATAACCAACCAACAGTACTGACAATAACCAACCAATAGTACTGACAATAACCAACCTACAGTACTGACAATAACCAACTAACAGTACTGACAATAACCAACCAACAGTACTGACAATAACCAACCAACAGTACTGACAATAACCAACCAACAGTACTGACAATAACCAACCTACAGTACTGACAATAACCAACCAATAGTACTGACAATAACCAACCTACAGTACTGACAATAACCAACTAACAGTACTGACAATAACCAACCAACAGTACTGACAATAACCAACCTACAGTACTGACAATAACCAACCAACAGTACTGACAATAACCAACCAACAGTACTGACAATAACCAACCAACAGTACTGACAATAACCAACCAACAGTACTGACAATAACCAACCAACAGTACTGACAATAACCAACCAACAGTACTGACAATAACCAACCAACAGTACTGACAATAACCAACTAACAGTACTGACAATAACCAACCAACAGTACTGACAATAACCAACCAACAGTACTGACAATAACCAACCAACAGTACTGACAATAACCAACTAACAGTACTGACAATAACCAACCAACAGTACTGACAATAACCAACTAACAGTACTGACAATAACCAACCAACATTACTGACAATAACCAACCAACAGTACTGACAATAACCAACCAACAGTACTGACAATAACCGACCAACAGTACTGACAATAACCGACCAACAGTACTGACAATAACCGACCAACAGTACTGACAATAACCGACCAACAGTACTGACAATAACCAACCAACAGTACTGACAATAACCAACCAACAGTACTGACAATAACCAACCAACAGTACTGACAATAACCAACCAACAGTACTGACAATAACCAACCAACAGTACTGACAATAACCAACCAACAGTACTGACAATAACCAACCAACAGTACTGACAATAACCAACCAACAGTACTGACAATAACCAACCAACAGTACTGACAATAACCAACCAACAGTACTGACAATAACCAACCAACAGTACTGACAATATCCAAACTAACAGTACTAACAATAACCAACCAACAGTACTGACAATAACCAACCAACAGTACTGACAATAACCAACCAACAGTACTGACAATAACCAAAATACAGTACTGACAATAACCAACCAATAGTACTGACAATAACCAACCTACAGTACTGACAATAACCAACCAACAGTACTGGCAATAACCAACCAACAGTACTGACAATAACCAACCAACAGTACTGACGATATCCAAAATACAGTACTGACAATAACCAACCAATAGTACTGACAATAACCAACCTACAGTACTGACAATAACCAACTAACAGTACTGACAATAACCAACCAACAGTACTGACAATAACCAACCAACAGTATTGACAATAACCAACTAACAGTACTGACAATAACCAACCAACAGTACTGACAATAACCAACCAACAGTACTGACAATAACCAACCAACAGTACTGACAATAACCAAAATACAGTACTGACAATAACCAACCAATAGTACTGACAATAACCAACCTACAGTACTGACAATAACCAACCAACAGTACTGACAATAACCAACCAACAGTACTGACAATAACCAACTAACAGTACTGACGATATCCAAAATACAGTACTGACAATAACCAACCAATAGTACTGACAATAACCAACCTACAGTACTGACAATAACCAACCAACAGTACTGACAATAACCAACCAAGAGTACTGACAATAACCAACCAACAGTACTGACAATAACCAACCAACTACTGACAATAACCAACTAACAGTACTGACGATATCCAAAATACAGTACAGTACTGACAATAACCAACCAATAGTACTGACAATAACCAACCTACAGTACTGACAATAACCAACCAACAGTACTGACAACAACCAACCTACAGTACTGATAGTTTGTATTTTCAGATTATTTGAATTCCCAATCACCTCTGTGGCCATGGTCATTACTCTTTGTCACCCCAGGGTCCCTGGCTATCCCTGTGGTCTGAGGACTTACCTCTACCACCCAGCATAAGTGTATCAGCATGTCCCCCAGAGGCCCATAGTCCCAGTAGTGGTTGTATGACAAGGTCTGCTACTGCTGGTTTAGACAGTGTCTCATATGGAGCAAAGAGATCCCTCCCTTCTTCACCCCCTCATTTCCCAGCCAGGTATATGTGTCCTCTAACCCCCACAGCATTGCCTAGTTGCAGGCCAACTGACCACTCTGTAACACTCACATGAACATATGAATGCCTAGGCTGGGATTGGGACACCTTATACCTTCTCTAACTACACGTCTCCCCCAACTCTCTAACTACACCTCTCCCCCAACTCTCTAACTACACCTCTCCCCAACTCTCTTTACAACCCACACATGTTACTGTGTGATCTCTCTCTCCCCCTCTCTCCCCCTTTCCACCTCTTTCTCCCTGTCTCCTCTTCTTCCTCCTCTCTTCTCTTCTTCTCTCCCTCTCCCTCTCCTCTCGTTTATCTTAATGACTTGTTGATCAGGACTAATTGCAGAGAGACGCTAGTTTGCCGTCTCAAAACAAACACAGCGTCAGGCGCTGGGAGAGCGGGGAAGGGGGTAAGGAGAGGGAAAGGAGATAAGGGTGAGGTGGGTGGAGGAGGATGTTAGGAGAGGGGGGAGACAGGAGAGGAATGAGCGGGTGAAGAGAGAGGAAGGCTATTTTTTTGCAGTGTGGGGTCAAAACCATGTTTATTTGGTCTCTAGTCAGCTGGATGTAGCTATGCTCCATGGGAAATTAAAGAGAGATTTGTCAAGAAAATCTCTGGAAAATGTAGAAGATTATGAATCAAATGAATATGGATAGAGCAGAGCAGGAAATGCAGCGTTTCCAGATAAGGACAGGAGTAACAGTAGAGATGAGGATCCTCAACGGTCAGTTTTATACCTGTATCATGCAGAATGTACTGTACAACATCTGAAGATAATGTCTGTGTCAAGAACAAGCTTATGTTTTGGACTTTCTGTGTCATATACCCACTGATACACACTCACACTGAACATCTGTCTTCCTGCTTCTCCTCACTCTCTCTCCCTCCCCTCCTCTCCCCTCCTCTCCTCTCCCCTCCCCTCTTCTATATTCTACAGCTGTACTGTGGTTTGTGTGTGTTGGGTGGGGGTGGGGGGGATGTGTGTATGTGTGTCTAGGCATGGTGGGTGTGTATCTGTGTGTCTATCTGGGCTGTGTGTGTGTGTCTAGGCATGGTGGGTGTGTATCTGTGTGTCTATCTGGGCTGTGTGTGTGTGTGTGTGTGTGTGTGTGTGTGTGTGTGTGTGTGTGTGTGTGTGTGTGTGTGTGTGTGTGTGTGTGTGTGTGTGTGTGTGTGTGTGTGTGTGTGTGTGTGTGTGTGTGTGTCTATGCATGGTGGGTGTGTATCTGTGTGTCTATCTGGGCTGTGTGTGTGTGTGTGGTGGGGATGACATGATGCAGTAGGTGTGCTGTTCTGTTCTGTCTCCTCATCCATCAGACCAGTGTGCTGCTCCACTCTGCTCCCTGGACACTGTGCTCTGTCTCTGGAACTATCTCTGGGCCTGTCTTTGGGCCTGTCTCTGGGCCTGTCTCTGGGCCTGTCTCTGGGCCTGTCTCTGTACACTGTCTCTGGGCCTGTCTCTGGGCCTGTCTCTGGGTCTCTGTCTTGGTTGGTCTCTGTGAGTATCTTCATACAGTATGTATCTGTGGGTCTGTCTGCCTGCTTGTCTGTCTGTCTGCCATACAGAGCTCAGACAGAATAGTGAACTCAGACATTCACACTGAGCAGAACATTGTATGTATGTAATTGTACAGTACAGTACAGTATGGTTATGGTACTAAGTACTATATAGTTATAGAGTAATACAGACTGTACTACATGACTATATGCCGTGTTTAGAGCTGCTGGGAAGTTTCCATGGGGTCTCTCTGGTGATTCACTTCTCTGTTGCTCTTTCTCTCCTCCAGGTGCTCCCTATGACTGTGTGCGTGTGTGTGTGTGTGTGCGTGTGTGTGTGTGTGCGTGTGTGTGTGTGTGTGTGTGTGTGTGTGTGTGCGAGCTTGTGCGTGTGTGTGTGTATGTATGAGCACTGACGCAGAACAGAACATCTAGCACTGGGGACTTGTGCTTTGTTTAGAAACATACACACATCCTCTCTCTGTCAGCTCTATATATTCATGGCTCTGTGACAGCTCCATCATCAGCCGGACGCTCTGATTGGATGGCAGGATATTCTGTGTTCCAAACATCACTGCTGAGAACAGATAAACACTGCTGATAATAGCACAGCACTGCTGAGAACAGATAAACACTGCTGAGAACAGCACAGCACTGCTGAGAACAGCACAGCACTACTGAGAACAGAACAACACTGCTGAGAACAGATAAACACTGCTGAGAACAGATAAACACTGCTGAGAATAGAACAACACTGCTGAGAACAGCACAGCACTGCTGAGAACAGAACAACACTGCTGAGAACAGATAAACACTGCTGAGAACAGAACAACACTGCTGAGAATAGAACAACACTGCTGAGAATAGAACAACACTGCTGAGAACAGCACAGCACTGCTGAGAATAGAACAACACTGCTGAGAACAGCACAGCACTGCTGAGAACAGAACAACACTGCTGAGAACAGATAAACACTGCTGAGAACAGAACAACACTGCTGAGAATAGAACAACACTGCTGAGAATAGAACAACACTGCTGAGAACAGCACAGCACTGCTGAGAACAGAACAACACTGCTGAGAACAGATAAACACTGCTGAGAACAGAACAACACTGCTGAGAACAGAACAACACTGCTGAGAACAGAACAACACTGCTGAGAACAGAACAGCACTGCTGAGAACAGAACAACACTGCTGAGAACAACACCGCTGAGAACAGCACAGCACTGCTGAGAACAGAACAACACTGTTGAGAACAGATAAACACTGCTGAGAACAGAACAACACTGTTGAGAATAGAACAACACTGCTGAGAACAGAACAACACTGCTGAGAACAGAACAACACTGCTGAGAACAGAACAACACTGCTGAGAACAGAACAACACTGCTGAGAACAGAACAACACTGCTGAGAACAGAACAACACTGCTGTGAATAGCACAGCACTGCTGAGAACAGATAAACACTGCTGAGAACAGAACAACACTGCTGAGAACAGAATAGCACTGCTGAGAACAGAACAACACTGCTGAGAACAGATAAACACTGCTGAGAACAGAACAACACTGCTGAGAACAGAACAGCACTGCCGAGAACAGAACAACACTGCTGAGAACAGAACAACACTGCTGAGAACAGAACAACACTGCTGAGAACAGAACAACACTGCTGAGAACAGAACAGCACTGCCGAGAACAGAACAACACTGCTGAGAACAGAACAACACTGCTGAGAACAGAATAGCACTGCTGAGAACAGAATAGCACTGCTGAGAACAGAATAGCACTGCTGAGAACAGAACAGCACTGCTGAGAACAGAACAGCACTGCTGAGAACAGAACAGCACTGCTGAGAACAGCACATCACTGCTGATAACAGAACAACACTTCTGAGAACAGCACAGCACTGCTGAGAACAGAATAGCACTGCTGAGAACAGATAAACACTGCTGAGAACAGAACAACACTGCTGAGAACAGAACAACACTGCTGAGAACAGAACAACACTGCTGAGATCAGCACAGCACTGCTGATAACGGCACAGCACTGCTGAGAACAGAACAGCACTGCTGAGAACAACACTGCTGAGAACAGCACAGCACTGCTGAGAACAACACTGCTGAGAACAGCACAGCACTGCTGAGAACGGCACAGCACTGCTGAGAACAGAACAGCACTGCTGAGAACAGAACAGCACTGCTGAGAACAGAACAACACTTCTGAGAACAGAACAACACTGCTGAGAACAGAACAACACTGCTGAGAACAGAACAGCACTGCTGAGAACAACACCGCTGAGAACAGAAGAGCACTGCTGGGAACAGAACAACACTGCTGAGAACAGATAAACACTGCTGAGAACAGAACAACACTTCTTAGAACAGAATAGCACTGCTGAGAACAGAACAACACTGCTGAGAACAGAACAACACTGCTGAGAACAGATAAACACTGCTGAGAACAGCACAGCACTGCTGAGAACAGAACAGCACTGCTGAGAACAACACCGCTGAGAACAGAACAACACTGCTGAGAACAGAACAACACTGCTGAGAACAGAATAGCACTGCTGAGAACAGATAAACACTGCTGAGAACAGAACAACACTGCTGAGAACAGAACAACACTGCTGAGAACAGAATAGCACTGCTGAGAACAGAACAACACTGCTTAGAACAGAATAGCACTGCTGAGAACAGAACAGCACTGCTGAGAACAGAACAACACTGCTGAGAACAGAACAACACTGCTGAGAACAGAATAGCACTGCTGAGAACAGATAAACACTGCTGAGAACAGAACAACACTGCTGAGAACGGCACAGCACTGCTGAGAACAGAACAGCACTGCTGAGATCAACACTGCTGAGAACAGCACAGCACTGCTGAGAACAGAACAACACTGCTGAGAACAGCACTGCTGAGAACAGAACAACACTGCTGAGAATAGAACAACACTGTTGAGAACAGAACAACACTGCTGAGAACAGAACAACACTGCTGAGAACAGCACAGCACTGCTGAGAACGGCACAGCACTGCTGAGAACAGAACAGCACTGCTGAGAACAACACTGCTGAGAACAGAACAGCACTGATGAGAACAACACTGCTGAGAACAGCTCAGCACTGCTGAGAACAGCACAGCACTGCTGAGAACAGAACAGCACTACTGGGAACAGAACAGCACTGCTGAGAACAGAACAACACTGCTGAGAACAGAACAACACTGCTGAGAACAGAACAGCACTGCTGAGAACAACACTGCTGAGAACAGAACAGCACTGCTGAGAACAGAACAACACTGCTGAGAACAGAACAACACTGCTGAGAACAGCACAGCACTGCTGAGAATAGAACAACACTGCTGAGAACAGAACAACACTGCTGAGAACAGCACAGCACTGCTGAGAACAGCACAGCACTGCTGAGAACAGCACAGCACTGCTGAGAACAGAACAACACTGCTGAGAACAGCACTGCTGAGAACAGAACAACACTGCTGAGAATAGAACAACACTGTTGAGAACAGAACAGCACTGCTGAGAACAGAACAACACTGCTGAGAACAGATAAACACTGTTGAGAATAGAACAACACTGCTGAGAACAGAACAACACTGCTGAGAACAGAACAACACTGCTGAGAACAGCACAGCACTGCTGAGAACAGATAAACACTGCTGAGAGAGAGAGAGAGAGAGAGAGAGAGAGAGAGAGGGAGAGAAAGCATAATGTGTCACCCCCTCCCAAGACTTAAGCAGAGCTGGGAAGGGGATTAGGGCTCCTGACCAAGAGCTCTGACTGCTGCCTCTTTCATCTCTCCTAATGGACACACACACACACAGCTGTTCCTTCCTCTGCTAAGGACGTTTATTGGCTTGAAGCTGAGGGTGGGCCTCTTTGGGATGGCTTTTTACAATCATTATGTCTCAGTACCTAATGGCTGTCCAAGTGTATCAATAAGCTGTTTCTGTGTGTGTGTGTGTGTGTGTGTGTGTGTGTGTGTGTGTGTGTGTGTGTGTGTGTGTGTGTGTGTGTGTGTGTGTGTGTGTGTGTGTGTGTGTGTGTGTGTGTGTGTGTGTGTGTGTGTGTGTGTGTGTGTGTGTGTGTGTGTGTGTGTGTGTGTGTGTGTGTGTGTGTGTGTGTGTGTGTGCCGAGACAAAGTTGTTATGTGCCTGGGGGAATGAGGCAGCAGCAGCTTTGTAGTGGGCATTGTGGGAAGTGAAGGAATTTGAGGAATCTCTCGGGAGGAGGCAGGTCTACTCTTCAACACACACTGACCGTTGCTATAGATAGTGTCTTAAAGAAACTGTTAGCACAGGGCACTGCTAATGTAAACATGGCAGTTAGATTGCCTTCTGTCCACTGCAATAACAGGAGGAGGAGGAAAGGGGAGAGAGAGAGACTGTTTACGGTTCATTTTTATTGTTTATTTCACTTTTATATATTATGTACCTCACTTGCTTTGGCAATGTTAACATGTGATTCCCATGCCAATAA
Organism: Oncorhynchus mykiss; assembly: GCF_013265735.2. Classification (NCBI taxonomy): domain Eukaryota; kingdom Metazoa; phylum Chordata; class Actinopteri; order Salmoniformes; family Salmonidae; genus Oncorhynchus; species Oncorhynchus mykiss. The sequence goes on along the minus strand of NC_048570.1, from coordinate 70,464,173 downwards.
AGCCCCTTGAATTGAATTGAATTGAAAGGGGAGATAATAGGAAAAGAAAGGGAAGAGTAGAGGGGAATGTGAAGGACTACACAGGGTGGTGACCAGGGAGGTAGACGGTGGAGGGGGAGGCAGAGGGAAAGAAGGAGGAAAATAGTGTAGGTGGTTGTCTTCCTTTCCCCATCAGTAGAATAAACAAGCTTAGTTTCCTGTCTCTGCTCTCTCACTTCCTGTTGTCCCTTTGAGTGTGAAAAAGACATCACCTCCCCAATCACCCAACTCTCTCTCTCATGTTCTCTCTCATTCTCTCTCTCTCATTTCCTTCCTTTCTCTATCACACTCTCTCTCTCATTTTTCTCTCTCTCCCTTCCTCTCTCTCTTTCACTGTCTGTCAAATACTCATTAAGAAACAATTCCAAATGCTCTGCTGAGCTTCAGCTTTAAGTATATAATTCAGAGTAGTTTCTATACTCACTCTCTCTATCTCTGTGTGTGTGTGTGTGTGTGTGTGTGTGTGTGTGTGTGTGTCTGTGTCTGTGTGTGTGTGTGTGTGTGTGTGTGTGTGTGTGTGTGTGTGTGATCCTCAGCCTGGGAGCAGCTGTTCCGAGCACAGGCCACACATGGGTCTGATTAGCACTCTCTGACTCCCACCCCTCACCCTTTCAGCGGGGGCCGCGGCACACTGGCGGCACCAATGATTTTAATGCCTCGTCTGAGTCTGCCAGGAGCACACACACATACATAAACACACCCACACACACACCCACACACACACACACACACACATACATATACACACCCACACACCACACACACACACACACACACACACACACACACACACACACACACACACACACACACACACACACACACACACACACACACACACACACACACACACACACACACACACACACACACATGTACAGACAGGCACAGACACACACACAGACCACACCCAGACACACACACACACACACACACACACACACACACACACACACACACACACACACACACACACACAGACACACACACACACACACAGACACACACCCACACTGACAGACACATACAGACACACACAGACACTCACACATACACACACGCACAGACACACACACACACAGACACACGGACACACACACGCACAGACAAACACACACACAGACACACACACACACACACACACACACACACACACACACACACACACACACACACACACACACACACACATACAGA
>NC_048570.1:70455437-70457937 GCF_013265735.2 Oncorhynchus mykiss | reverse complement strand
GAAGACAGGCAACCCTGCTGCTACGGTCGAAGACAGGCAACCCTGCTGCTACGGTCGAAGACAGGCAACGCTGATGCTAGGGTCGAAGACACGCAACCCTGATCCTACGGTTGAAGACAGTCAACGCTGATGCTAGGGTCGAAGACACGCAACCCTGATCCTACGGTCGAAGACAGTCAACCCTGATGCTAGGGTCGAAGACACGCAACCCTGATCCTACGGTTGAAGACAGTCAACGCTGATGCTAGGGTCGAAGACACGCAACCCTGATCCTACGGTCGAAGACAGTCAACCCTGATGCTAGGGTCGAAGACACGCAACCCTGATGCTACGGTCGAAGACAGGCAACCCTGCTGCTACGGTCGAAGACAGGAAGAAGTACAAGAAGGCCCGCTATGACCTTCACAGAGTAATCAAAAGATCGAAAGGACAATATAGGAATAAGGTGAAATCATATTAAACAGGCTCCGACGCCCTCCACATGTGGAGGGGCTACAGTCCATTACGTATTACAAAGGAAGACCCAACCGTGATCTGCCCAATGATGCCTCTCTACCAGATGAACTTGGAAGTGTTTTTTCTAGTGATACATTGTTATTTGTTATTGCATTGTTGAGTTTTGAGTTTGCAAGAAAGGCATTTCACTGTACTGGTGCATGTAACATTAACACACACACACTCACACACACACACACACACTTACAACTCACACACGGTTGACAGGCCCTGTACACATTCCTAACATGTTTAACTATACTGTTCACTGTTGTGTTAAGAACAGAGGTGTGTGTGTGTGTGTGTGTGTGTGTGTGTGTTTGGGTGTGTTTGCTGAACACAGCTGTTGATTCACACAGCTGGCTTTTGCCCTCCTCTCTGACCACTGACCTCTGTTTTGAGGCTGAACAGACACACACACACACACACACACACACACACACACACACACACACACACACACACACACACACACACACACACACACACCACACACACAGTCCATCTGTCCAGGCAGAGAGAGAGCTAAGATAATCGCTTCATAATAACTACTTTGATCATGCCAGTTAGGAGTGTGACAGTGTTTCAGTGAAGTGCTGTGGAGCATACCTCTGTGTGTGTGTCCCTGTCTCTGTTGTGGTGCCAGCTTCCTTTAGAGGACTAAGGGCTAAGCCCCACCCTGGGGGGCTCTGACAGGCCTGAGAGGTACACTATCTCCTGCTAACACAGGATGGGTTACTGGGCACACACAATGACACACACACACACACACACACACACACACACACACACACACTATCGCTTTGGGTGTAGAGTTGGGGTGGCGAAGTAGACCTGCCCAGACACGCTTACACACACACACACACACACACACACTCCCTCCCTCTCTCTGCGTGGCTAAACTAGATTAGTGTGTATAAAAGCCTATAATCCTTCCAGCCTTCCAACCAGGCGGAGAGGAGCCTGTTCTCCAAATGAGGTTTCCTCTGCTCACTCTGTGTGATGCATGGTGTCAGGGAGAGGCCACTTTGTGTGTGTGTTCACGTGTGCGTGGGTACGTGTGCACGCGGGCGTAAGTGTTTGTGCATGTGTGGGTGGATGTGCGTGCGTGCGTCAGTGTGTGTGCGTGTGTGTCAGTGTGTGTGCCTGTGTGTCAGTGTGTGTGCATACGTCCGTGCACGCGCGTGTGAGCAGCTCGGTGCGAAGGATCAGTTGACCTAATGAACTGTAGAGCAGGTCAGTATTGAGTAGCAACATCAATTAGTCATCAATTGCCCAACATCAGTAGTACATTGTCCAATACACTGGTGTGTGTGTGTGTGTGTGTGTGTGTGTGTGTGTGTGTGTGTGTGTGTGTGTGTGTGTGTGTGTGCGCGCATTGCCTAACAGTAGATACTTCAGCTGCACATTTGTCATGTTTGTGTGTATTGTCCTTAGCTCAGTGAGTATTGTCCTTAGCTTAGTGAGTATTGTCCTTAGCTTAGTGAGTATTGTCCTTAGTTTAGTGAGTATTGTCCTTAGCTTAGTGAGTATTGTCCTTAGCTTAGTGAGTATTGTCCTTAGCTTAGTGAGTATTGTCCTTAGCTTAGTGAGTATTGCCCTTAGCTTAGTGAGTATTGTCCTTAGCTTAGTGAGTATTGTCCTTAGCTTAGTGAGTATTGTCCTTAGCTTAGTGAGTATTGTCCTTAGCTTAGTGAGTATTGTCCTTAGCTTAGTGAGTATTGTCCTTAGCTCAGTGAGTATTGTCCTTAGCTCAGTGAGTATTGTCCTTAGCTCAGTGAGTATTGTCCTTAGCTTAGTGAGTATTGTCCTTAGCTTAGTGAGTATTGTCCTTAGTTTGGTGAGTATTGTCCTTAGCTTAGTGAGTATTGTCCTTAGCTTAGTGAGTATTGTCCTTAGCTTAGTGAGTATTGTCCTTAGCTTAGTGAGTATTGTCCAAATGTGTTTATTGTCCTGTTCACAACTTCATCCCCTGTCATGTCAGTGTTCGTATGGATCCATAGCC
>NC_048570.1:70447937-70450437 GCF_013265735.2 Oncorhynchus mykiss | reverse complement strand
ACTATCACCCACCACTGTACACAACCTGCTGGTCTGGTACCACTACTATCACCCACCACTGAACACAACCTGCTGGTCTGGTACCACTACTATCACCCACCACTGTACACAACCTGCTAGTCTGGTACCACTATCACCCACCACTGTACACAACCTGCTGGTCTGGTACCACTATCACCCACCACTGAACACAACCTGCTGGTTTGGTACCACTATCACCCACCACTGTACACAACCTGCTGGTCTGGTACCACTATCACCCACCACTGAACACAACCTGCTGGTCTGGTACCACTATCACCCACCACTGTACACAACCTGCTGGTGTGGTACCACTATCACCCACCACTGAACACAACCTGCTGGTTTGGTACCACTATCACCCACCACTGAACACAACCTGCTGGTCTGGTACCACTATCACCCACCACTGAACACAACCTGCTGGTCTGGTACCACTATCACCCACCACTGTACACAACCTGCTGGTCTGGTACCACTATCACCCACCACTGTACACAACCTGCTGGTCTGGTACCACTATCACCCACCACTGAACACAACCTGCTGGTTTGGTACCACTATCACCCACCACTGTACACAACCTGCTGGTCTGGTACCACTATCACCCACCACTGTATACAACCTGCTGGTCTGGTACCACTATCACCCACCACTGAACACAATCTGCTGGTTTGGTACCACTATCACCCACCACTGAACACAACCTGCTGGTTTGGTACCACTATCACCCACCACTGAACACAACCTGCTGGTCTGGTACCACTATCACCCACCACTGAACACAACCTGCTGGTCTGGTACCACTATCACCCACCACTGAACACAACCTGCTGGTCTGGTACCCCTATCACCCACCACTGTACACAACCTGCTGGTCTGGTACCACTATCACCCACCACTGTACACAACCTGCCGGTTTGGTACCCCTATCACCCACCACTGAACACAACCTGCTGGTTTGGTACCACTATCACCCACCACTGTACACAACCTGCTGGTCTGGTACCCCTATCACCCACCACTGAACACAACCTGCTGGTCTGGTACCACTACTATCACCCACCACTGTACACAACCTGCTGGTTTGGTACCACTACTATCACCCACCACTGTACACAACCTGCTGGTCTGGTACCACTATCACCCACCACTGAACACAACCTACTGGTCTGGTACCCCTATCACCCACCACTGAACACAACCTGCTGGTCTGGTACCACTACTATCACCCACCACTGTACACAACCTGCTGGTCTGGTACCCCTATCACCCACCACTGAACATAACCTGCTGGTCTGGTACCACTACTATCACCCACCACTGAACACAACCTGCTGGTTTGGTACCACTATCACCCACCACTGTACACAACCTGCTGGTCTGGTACCACTACTATCACCCACCACTGTACACAACCTGCTGGTTTGGTACCACTATCACCCACCACTGTACACAACCTGCTGGTCTGGTACCACTACTATCACCCACCACTGTACACAACCTGCTGGTTTGGTACCACTATCACCCACCACTGTACACAACCTGCTGGTCTGGTACCACTATCAGGAATGGGAATGGGACAAAATTCACCCAACTTATGGTGGGAAGCTTGTGGAAGGCTAACTTCTGACCCACTGGGAATGTGATGAAAGAAATTAAAGGTGAAATAAATCATTCTCTCTACTATTATTCTGACATTTCACACTCTTCAATTAAAGTGGTGATCCTAACTGACCTAAGACAGGGAATTTTTACTAGGATTAAATGTCAGGAATTGTGAAAAACTGAGTTTAAATGTATTTGGCTAAGGTGTATGTAAACTTCCGAATTCAACTGTATGTTTACATTTCCAAAGCATTTGAAATAGATAATAAACACAAGTGAAATAAACAATTAAACATTAACAGTAAACATTACACTCACAAAAGTTCCAAAAGATTAAAGACATTTCAAATGTCATATTATGTCTATATACAGTGTTGTAGCGATGTGCAAATAGTAAATCAAAATAAATACAGGTTGTATTACAATGTTGTTTGTTCTTCACTGGTTTCCCTTTTCTTGTGGCAACAGGTCACAAATCTTGCTGCTGTGATGGCACACTGTGGTATTTCACCCAGTAGATATGGAAGTTTATCAAAATTGGGTCTGTTTTCAATTTTTTTGTGGGAGTGTGTAATCTGAGGGAAATATGTGTCTCTAATATGGTCATACATTTGGCAGGAGATTAGGAAGTGCAGCTCAGTTTCCACCTCATTTTGTGGGTAGTGAGCACATAGCCTGTCTTCTCTTGAGAGCCATGTCTGCCTACGGCAGCCTTTCTCAATAGCAAGGCTATGCTCACTGAGTCTGTACATAGTCAAAGCTTTCCTTAACTTTAGGTCAGTCACAGTGGTCAGGTATTCTGCCACTGTGTACTCTCTGTGTAGGGTCAAATAGCATTCTAGTTTGCTCTGTTTTTTTGTTAATTCTTTCC
>NC_048570.1:70437937-70442937 GCF_013265735.2 Oncorhynchus mykiss | reverse complement strand
ACCCTCTTCCCCTCTCCACCACCCTCTTCCCCTCTCCTCCACCCTCTTCCCCTCTCCACCACGCTCTTCCCCTCTCCTCCACCCTCCACCCAAACAAGCCTCTGTTGACTGCGACCCAGAGGTGTGTACGGTGTACGGTATACTGTGTGGGTTGTGTGAGTGCGACCAGGGAGGGATTCTATGAGGATACAGAGAAAGCCAGTCTGTCCAGTCTGAGGTGAGAGAGATATCAGCTTTAGCATTCTGTTGTTCTCTTTCTCCCTTCCTCACTCTCTCTCCCGCCTCTTCTCTCTTTCTCCATTTCTCTCTCGCTCATCTCCTCTCTTCCTCCGTCCTCCATTCCTGCTGGGCCATAGAGAGCTGAGCTGCAGTTCTTACTGGGAGGTGTTTGATGAGTTTGTGTGTGCGTGTGATGCTGCTCTGAAATGAAGTGGCCTTACAGATCCACCTTCCTGTCGTACTGGTTATGTCTTCTACCTGTTGCTCTAACATGCAGAGACATCTGACCCTCCCTTGGTCTATCGCTTCCCCTCTCTGACCCTTCCTCCTACTTTTATCCTTCTCCATCTCTCCCATCTTGTCTCTCCTTCTACTTTTCTCCCTTCCCCTCTATCTCTCTCTTTCTATCTCCCGTTCCCCTCTCTCTTTCTTTCTCTCCCACACTCTCTCTATACTTATATTGTACTGCCGTCTTATATATCAATATTGTGATCGATAGTGCTCAGCGTTCCTTTCAGAGTTTTGATATGAGAGCAAACACTGAGCTGTAATGATTGAAACGATGGTCAGATCCTCACAGCGAGAGAGGACTCTCTGATGAGTGATGGGTGTGTATGTGAGTGTGTGCGTGTATCTGTCTGCATGCACATGCGTGCGGTTGTGCACACTGTTTCACTCTGAAGGGCAGCTAATGTACTGTCATTGTGAAGTATGAATGCCCTCAGACAAGCAGAGCTGGAGATGAACACTCATGGGCCATTTGACTGAGTACTGTTGTATGAAGAGGCTCTCTATGCCTCCTCATTCATATAATGCCATCAACCTACAGTTCAGGGAGGCTTAGCTAGCCTAGCATACGGGGAAGCTAATGCTAATGACTTAAGCACTGACATCAACTCAGCAGCTTTTATTCTAATGATGCTATGCTATACAATGGTGTATTGGCTGATGCCTATTGGCTGATGCCTATTGGCTGATGCCTAACTATAGACAACGGCTGAAATGCCTAACTATAGACAATGGCTGAAATGCCTAACTATAGACAATGGCTGAAATGCCTAACTTTAGACAACGGCTGAAATGCCTAACTATAGACAATGGCTGAAATGCCTAACTATAGACAATGGCTGAAATGCCTAACTATATACAACGGCTGAAATGCCTAACTATAGACAACGGCTGAAATGCCTAACTATAGACAATGGCTGAAATGCCTAACTATAGGCAATGGCTGAAATCCGCAGCCTGTAGGGCCGTAGGGAGACCGGGCAGAGGGAGGAGACGACAGGACTTAGAGAAACGATCCACAACGACCAGGATTGTGGTGTTACCCAGCGGGACACTAGACTGGAGCGGGCTCTGCACGTAACGCTTGCTCAATGTCCGTGTCCAGCTCCCACACTACCGGCACCACCAGGCAGGAGGCGGGGAGTTTGGGAGTGGGATCCATGGGCCGTTCCGCTGTGTGTCATACAGCCGGGACAATGCGTCTGCTTTCACGTTCTGGGAGCCTGGTCTGTAAGAAAGGGTAAACACAAAACGGGTGAAAAACATGGCCCATCTTGCCTGGCGAGGGTTCTCCTCGCTGCCCGGATGTACTCCAGATTGCAATGGTCAGTCCAGATGAGAAAAGGGTGTCTAGCCTCCCTTCAGCAGTGAGGTAATGGGAGCCGCTACCTGACCAAAACCCCAGATAAACCTCCGGTAGTAGTTGGCAAACCCTAAGAACCGCTGCACCTCCTTTACCGTGGTTGGAGTCGGCCAATTACGCACGGCTGCAATGCGGTCACTCTCCATCTCCACCCCTGAGGTGGAAATGCTGTTGGAAGAACAGGCATTTCTCAGCCTTGACGTACAGGTCATGCTCCAACAGGCGACCAAGCACTTTGTGCACCAGGGACACATGCTCAGTGCGTGTAGCGGAGTATGTCAAAATGTCATCAATATACACCACTATACCCTGCTCGTGCAGGTCCCTGAAAATCTTGTCTACAAAGGCTTGGAAGACTGATGGCACATTCATCAACCCGTACGGCATGACAAGGTACTCATAGTGCCCTGAGGTGGTACTGAAAGACGTCTTCCACTCGTCTCCCTCCCGGATACACACCAGGTTGTAAGCGCTCCTGAGATCTAGTTTGGTGAAGAAGCGCGCCCCGTGCATTAACTCAATCGCTGTGGCTAGTTTTTTTAAATTGTACCTTTATTTTACTAGGCAAGTCAGTTAAGAACAAATTCTTATTTTCAATGACGGCCTAGGAACAGTGGGTTAACTGCCTGTTCAGGGGCAGAACGACAGATTTGTACCTTGTCAGCTCGGGGATTCGAACTTGCAACCTTTCGGTTACTAGTCCAACGCTCTAACCACTAGGCTACCCTGCCGCTATGAGCGGTAGCGAGTAACTATACCTCACAGTGATCTGATTCAGACCCCGATAGTCCTCCCTCCTTCTTCTTCACAAAAAATAAACTCGAGGAGGTGGGTCAAGTGGAGGACCGAATGTACCCCTGACGCAGGGATTCAGAGACATATGTTTCCATAGCCTCCGTCTCTGCCTGTGACTCCTGGGAAGTGCAGCGTCTACCAGGAGATTTATCGCACAATCGCCCCGTCGATGAAGTGGTAATTGAGTCGCCTTCTTTTTGGAGAAGGCGAGAGCCAAATCAGCATATTCAGGGGAAATGCGCACGGTGGAGACTGGTCTGGACTCTCCACTGTAGTAGCACCAACGGAAACCCCTAAACACCTACCTGAGCACTCTCGCGACCACCCTGTGAGAGCCCTCTGTGGCCAAGAACCAGTGGGGTTATGACAAGCTAACCAGGGTAGACCCAGCACCACGGGAAACGCAGGAGAGTCAATAAGGAAGAGACTAATTCTCTCCTTGTGACCCCCATGCATCACCATGCCCACAGGAGTGGTGACCTCCCTAATCAACCCTGACCCTAATGGTCGACTATCTAAGGCGTGAATGGGGAAGGGCACAGCCACGGGAACAATGGGAATCCCTAAACTATGGGCTAGCGCTCTATCAATAAAATTCCCAGCCGCGCCTGAATTGACGAGCGCCTTATGCTGTGAATGAAATCTCAAGGAAAGTGACATACACACACATACAGTGGGGAGAACAAGTATTTTATACACTGACGATTTTGCAGGTTTTCCTACTTACAAAGCATGTAGAGGTCTGTCATTTTTTACACTTCAACTGTGAGAGACGGAATCTAAAACAAAAATCCAGAAAATCACAGTATGATTTTTAAGTAATTAATTTACAACCGGCAGTGTGATCTCTGTGGCCACAGATGGTACACGAGCTGGAACCCCCTCCGGTCTCCCTGCGCACCGCCCCTCCCAGCTCCATAGGTATCAGAGAGGGGGTGCGGGAGGATGGAACCACCAGACCCCGAACGTCCGCAGGTAGCCAGCAGGTTGTCCAGCCGGATGGACAGGTCCACCAGCTGGTCGATTGTGAGGGTGGTGTCTCTGCAGGCCAGCTCCCGACGGACGTCCTCGCGCAGACTGCAGCGATAATGGTCGATCAGGGCCTTGTTGTTCCATCCCGCGTCGGGAGCCAAGGGTCCTAAACTCCCGGTTGAACTCCTGGGCGTTCCTCGTCTCCTGCCTCAGATGGAGGAGGCGTTCACCCGCCGCTCTAACCTCTGGCGGGTGGTCGAAGACAGCCCGGAAACGGTGGGTGAACTCCTCAAACTGGTCCAACGTCGCATCTCCCTCTCTCCACACGGCGTTGGCACACTCCAGGGCTTTTCCTTTGAGGCACCAGATGAGGGCGGACACCCTCTCATGGCCCGACGGAGCCGGGTGGACAGTGGACAGGTATAGGTCCAGTTGTAGAAGGAACCCCTGGCAGTTCGCAGCCTTTCCGTCGTATTCCTGGGGCAGGGAGAGACGAATCCCACTGGGACGAGGAGGAAGAGGGGTGTTCAGGGGAGACCCCGGTGGTGCTGGTGGAGGCGCTGGAAGAACTCCCTGTCTCTCCCTGCGGTCTATTGTCTGGACAACGCGGTCCATGGCGGTGCCAAGATGGTGGAGCATTGCTGCATGCGCTCCTCCACCCCTATACCCGGGGTACCTGCTCCTGCTGACTCCATAGTTTGGGTCGGTAATTCTGTAGTGAGGTGCATACTGGCGGCAGAGAAGTCAGACGCAGGAGAGCGAAAACCTATTTACAACGGTGTTGTTTAATCAACATAAAACCACCGTTAACAGAACAATACAATAAATGGGTCAAACAATACCCGGTCATACCAGCATACCGAACGCCGCCCGAACAAGGAGAGGGACCAACTTCGGCGGAAGTCGTGACACAATGGCTGAAATACATAGCTAGAGCTTAGGTCTAAGCCATTAAGAAAGGCACAGTTTGCTGTCCTTCATTGAACAGTATTATGTAATAATTATGTAATAGTGTTTTTACTGCTTCCTGTTCAACATGTGGAGGGAAAATGTGTCTTATTAATCAGAGCCATATATTTAGATATTTCGATTCTTTAAATACATGTCTCTGATATGAATCGTCTCCAAAGCGTTTTAGTGTTGTTAAATGGAACTCCCGTTGATCATGGCAAAGAGCCAGTGGCTGTGTGTGTGCTGACTACTGACATTTATAATGGCAAAGAGCCAGTGGCTGTGTGTGTGCTGACTACTGACATTTAGAATGGCAAAGAGCCAGTGGCTGTGTGTGTGCTGACTACTGACATTTATAATGGCAAAGAGCCAGTGGCTGTGTGTGTGCTGACTACTGACATTTATAATGGCA
>NC_048570.1:70312937-70432937 GCF_013265735.2 Oncorhynchus mykiss | reverse complement strand
AGGTTGTCTCCTCTCCTCTCCTCTTCTTCCTCTCCTGTCCTGTCTTCTCCTCTCCATAAAATACACACAGTCGGTGCTGATTTAAAAATACATCACGCCTCAAACTCAACTTATAGCGAGAGAGAGAAAGAGAGAGAAAGACAGAGAGAGCAAAAGCATTACTAAAACAAGTGCCCACACTTTCCCTCTTTCCTTCTCCCACTTCTCTTCCTCTCGCCCCCTCTCTTTCCTCCTGTCCCTCCTTGGTAACTGGAAACACTCCCAGCCCTCATCTTGATCCCAATCTAGATCTCTGTTTTCTGTTGTTTTGACAAGAGTTCCAGTGGTTTTGTAGTTGTTTCCATTCCCCGTAGCTGTTGTCAGGCTGGATGTGGGATCTGGAGGATACAGTAGGTGGGATTGATGTCTCTCATGCTATGGTGATGATGCCTCTCCATACAGACTACTCTGTATAGTGTGTGTGTGTGTGTGTGTGTGTGTGTGTGTGTGTGTGTGTGTGTTCAGGAAGTGAATGTGATGGAGAAATAAAGGGGGGGAAACGATGATAAAGAAAGTGAGAGAAAGAGACAGAGCAGCAGTGATGCGTGCTGTGTTTGGGAACTGGGGGTGGGTTGGTGATTAGCCGTAGCCTGATGTTCATCCACATGCCCACATACTGCCAGACAGACAGACAGGCTTGGAGCTGGCAGGTACAGAGGCCCGTGGAGACAGAGTTCTGCCCAGCCCAGGGCCCTCAGATTCAGCTGGGGGTTTGGACTGTTGCCCCCTCTTACCACGGAACACATCCAGACACGCGGATCACAGGCCCTCACAGTGTGTGTGGTGCGTATAGAGAATGGAACACTCAAAGTAGTTTGTGTATGTGTTTAATCAACAACCTCACCGTAACCTCTGAGACCTACTGATTTCCCAGTAGAGAAGATGGAGTTTGTGATTAGATAACCTTCTCCATCCTCCATCCTCCATCCCTCTCTCTCTCCCTCTCCTCCTTTGATAATCCTGTGTGCTCCTCTGTGATTAAAAGAGAGCTGTGTGTGTGTGTGTGTGTGTGTGTGTGTGTAATATAACCTCACTAACTAATTGACCCTGCCGTGGGTGTATACTCCAGTATTGCTGGTGTGGCTGTGTTAGAACATGCAGTACACACACACCTGCACCTTCTCCAAGTCTGGTCCTGAATCAGATCTCAGTGCATGCAAATACCATCGTCTTCACACACACACACACACACACACACACACACACACACACACACACATCATCTGCTGCTGCTGGTTAGCTATTAGTATGCTGTGAGGCTGCTGTCTCATGGGACCTGTCTCTGTAGGTTCAGAGAGAGAGAGAGGGGAGGAGTGGGGTGTTAGAGAGAGTGGGAGAAGGGAGGAGTGGGGTGTTAGAGAGAGAGAGAGAGAAGGAGTGGGGTGTTAGAGAGAGTGGGAGAAGGGAGGAGTGGCGTGTTAGAGAGAGTGGGAGAAGGGAGGAGTGGGGTGTTAGAGAGAGTGGGAGAAGGGAGGAGTGGGGTGTTAGAGAGAGTGGGAGAAGGGAGGAGTGGGGTGTTAGAGAGAGTGGGAGAAGGGAGGAGTGGGGTGTTAGAGTGGGAGAAGGGAGGAGTGGGGTGTTAGAGAGAGTGGGAGAAGGGAGGAGTGGGGTGTTAGAGTGGGAGAAGGGAGGAGTGGGGTGTTAGAGAGAGTGGGAGAAGGGAGGAGTGGGGTGTTAGAGAGAGTGGGAGAAGGGAGGAGTGGGGTGTTAGAGAGAGTGGAAGAAGGGAGGAGTGGGGTGAACGAGGAGGTGGTTAGACACCTACCTGTCTGCAGCTCACCCTGGTTTAGTAGTCAAAGGAGGATTTGGCAAGTGTGTGTGTGTGTGTGTGTGTGTGTGTGTGTGTGTGTGTGTGTGTGTGTGTGTGTGTGTGTGTGTGTGTGTGTGTGTGTGTGTGTGTGTGTGTGTGTGTGTGTGTGTGTGTGTGTGTGTGTGTGTGTGTGTGTGTGTGTGTGTGTGTGTGTGTGTGTGTGTGTGAGGGGGTTGTTAAAGGGTGAGACAAAGTGATGTATGTATGATCACTGATGGCACAGACAGTACATCAGAGCTGATAAATGCAACACACACACACTCATAAATCCATCATGGCCGCTGTGACCTATTCTGCCTGCTGCTCCATGGCTGCCGTGTTGCTAGGATACACACACTCAGCTCAGGGAGAAGGATGTGTTGGCCCCTAGTCACACACACAGTCACATACACACGCACGCAAACACACACACACCCTGTTTGCGCCCAGACGTGCTAGGGGGGACAGCTGCCGAGGTGCCGCTAAACACACACAAACACACACACATTGTCAAACAAAACAAACACTTATACACAAACACAACACACACACCTAGACACAAACACACAATGTATAGAAGCACATTTCCAAACACTGCTCAGACAGACTACAGAATCTACCCTTCACACACACGTACATACACATACAGTACACACAGACACACACACAGTTCCTCACCTTGAGGGCATCACAGACCATCTGGTTTCCGTGGAAATGAGTGGAGGGGGTTCGGGGTGGACTAAGTGAAGTGGCTGTGTTTCAAAGGATAGCCAGGGTGCAACAAGAACTCATCCTTAACTAAACTGAAACACACTAGTGTGACTACTTAGTGTCTACCAATTAGAACTGAAACACACTAGTGTGACTACTTAGTGTCTACCAATTAGAACTGAAACACACTAGTTTGACTGCTTAGTGTCTACCAATTAGAACTGTAAGACACTAGTGTGACTACTTAGTGTCTACCAATTAGAACTGAAAGACACTAGTGTGACTACTTAGTGTCTACCAATTAGAACTGAAAGACACTAGTGTGACTGCTTAGTGTCTACCAATTAGAACTGAAACACACTAGTGTGACTGCTTAGTGTCTACCAATTAGAACTGAAACACACTAGTGTGACTACTTAGTGTCTACCAATTAGAACTGAAACACACTAGTGTGACTGGTTAGTGTCTACCAATTAGAACTGAAACACACTAGTGTGACTGGTTAGTGTCTACCAATTAGAACTGAAACACACTAGTGTGACTGGTTAGTGTCTACCAATTAGAACTGAAACACACTAGTTTGACTGGTTAGTGTCTACCAATTAGAACTGAAACACACTAGTGTGACTACTTAGTGTCTACCAATTAGAACTGAAACACACTAGTGTGACTGGTTAGTGTCTACCAATTAGAACTGAAACACACTAGTTTGACTGCTTAGTGTCTACCAATTAGAACTGAAACACACTAGTGTGACTGCTTAGTGTCTACCAATTAGAACTGAAACACACTAGTTTGACTGCTTAGTGTCTACCAATTAGAACTGAAACACACTAGTGTGACTGCTTAGTGTCTACCAATTAGAACTGAAACACACTAGTTTGACTGCTTAGTGTCTACCAATTAGAACTGAAACACACTAGTGTGACTGCTTAGTGTCTACCAATTAGAACTGAAACACACTAGTTTGACTGCTTAGTGTCTACCAATTAGAACTGAAACACACTAGTGTGACTGCTTAGTGTCTACCAATTAGAACTGAAACACACTAGTTTGACTGCTTAGTGTCTACCAATTAGAACTGAAACACACTAGTGTGACTGCTTAGTGTCTACCAATTAGAACTGAAACACACTAGTGTGACTGCTTAGTGTCTACCAATTAGAACTGAAACACACTAGTGTGACTACTTAGTGTCTACCAATTAGAACTGAAGCACACTAGTGTGACTGCTTAGTGTCTACCAATTAGAACTGAAACACACTAGTGTGACTGCTTAGTGTCTACCAATTAGAACTGAAACACACTAGTGTGACTACTTAGTGTCTACCAATTAGAACTGAAACACACTAGTGTGACTACTTAGTGTCTACCAATTAGAACTGAAACACACTAGTGTGACTGGTTAGTGTCTACCAATTAGAACTGAAACACACTAGTTTGACTGCTTAGTGTCTACCAATTAGAACTGAAACACACTAGTGTGACTGCTTAGTGTCTACCAATTAGAACTGAAACACACTAGTTTGACTGCTTAGTGTCTACCAATTAGAACTGAAACACACTAGTTTGACTGCTTAGTGTCTACCAATTAGAACTGAAACACACTAGTGTGACTGCTTAGTGTCTACCAATTAGAACTGAAACACACTAGTTTGACTACTTAGTGTCTACCAATTAGAACTGAAACACACTAGTTTGACTGGTTAGTGTCTACCAATTAGAACTGAAACACACTAGTGTGACTGGTTAGTGTCTACCAATTAGAACTGAAACACACTAGTGTGACTACTTAGTGTCTACCAATTAGAACTGAAACACACTAGTGTGACTACTTAGTGTCTACCAATTAGAACTGAAAGACACTAGTGTGACTGCTTAGTGTCTACCAATTAGAACTGAAACACACTAGTTTGACTACTTAGTGTCTACCAATTAGAACTGAAACACACTAGTGTGACTGCTTAGTGTCTACCAATTAGAACTGAAACACACTAGTGTGACTGGTTAATGTCTACCAATTAGAACTGAAACACACTAGTTTGACTACTTAGTGTCTACCAATTAGAACTGAAACACACTAGTGTGACTACTTAGTGTCTACCAATTAGAACTGAAACACACTAGTTTGACTGGTTAGTGTCTACCAATTAAACCTGAAACACACTAGTTTGACTGCTTAGTGTTTACCAATTAGAACTGAAACACACTAGTGTGACTGCTTAGTGTCTACCAATTAGAACTGAAACACACTAGTGTGACTACTTAGTGTCTACCAATTAGAACTGAAACACACTAGTTTGACTACTTAGTGTCTACCAATTAGAACTGAAACACACTAGTGTGACTACTTAGTGTCTACCAATTAGAACTGAAACACACTAGTTTGACTGGTTAGTGTCTACCAATTAGAACTGAAACACACTATTTTGACTGCTTAGTGTCTACCAATTAGAACTGAAACACACTAGTGTGACTGCTTAGTGTCTACCAATTAGAACTGAAACACACTAGTTTGACTACTTAGTGTCTACCAATTAGAACTGAAACACACTAGTTTGACTGGTTAGTGTCTACCAATTAGAACTGAAACACACTAGTGTGACTGGTTAGTGTCTACCAATTAGAACTGAAACACACTAGTGTGACTACTTAGTGTCTACCAATTAGAACTGAAACACACTAGTGTGACTACTTAGTGTCTACCAATTAGAACTGAAAGACACTAGTGTGACTGCTTAGTGTCTACCAATTAGAACTGAAACACACTAGTTTGACTACTTAGTGTCTACCAATTAGAACTGAAACACACTAGTGTGACTGCTTAGTGTCTACCAATTAGAACTGAAACACACTAGTGTGACTGGTTAGTGTCTACCAATTAGAACTGAAACACACTAGTTTGACTACTTAGTGTCTACCAATTAGAACTGAAACACACTAGTGTGACTACTTAGTGTCTACCAATTAGAACTGAAACACACTAGTTTGACTGGTTAGTGTCTACCAATTAAACCTGAAACACACTAGTTTGACTGCTTAGTGTTTACCAATTAGAACTGAAACACACTAGTGTGACTGCTTAGTGTCTACCAATTAGAACTGAAACACACTAGTGTGACTACTTAGTGTCTACCAATTAGAACTGAAACACACTAGTTTGACTACTTAGTGTCTACCAATTAGAACTGAAACACACTAGTGTGACTACTTAGTGTCTACCAATTAGAACTGAAACACACTAGTTTGACTGGTTAGTGTCTACCAATTAGAACTGAAACACACTATTTTGACTGCTTAGTGTCTACCAATTAGAACTGAAACACACTAGTGTGACTGCTTAGTGTCTACCAATTAGAACTGAAACACACTAGTGTGACTACTTAGTGTCTACCAATTAGAACTGAAACACACTAGTTTGACTGGTTAGTGTCTACCAATTAGAACTGAAACACACTAGTGTGACTACTTAGTGTCTACCAATTAGAACTGAAAGACACTAGTGTGACTACTTAGTGTCTACCAATTAGAACTGAAACACACTAGTGTGACTGCTTAGTGTCTACCAATTAGAACTGAAACACACTAGTTTGACTGCTTAGTAGTAGTCGACTACAACTCCACAACATTTTAGGGGAGTGTGGAGCAGTACATGGAGGACTCACTCTCTTTCAGACACTGGTTGCCCTTAGATATGATGTTGCACCTAAACAATGATCTAAGGTCAGTTTAAGGTTTTCACATCCAACCGTAAGGGTAGGGTGAGGCAAGCGTAAGCTGATTCTAGATCGGTGTTTAGTGACAGACACCATCCTGTTCAAGTCCTTATCATCATCTTAATAACTGTTGTATTCTCACCCAGATGATGACTGTCATTCAGTCTTCAGCTAGATCACTATCAATAGTTGTGCCCACATGAATAGCATGTTACGGTGCCAGTGGTGGTTATGCCAGGTTTACTGTGCTGGTGATTTACTATAGCCCACAGCCAATAGAGGCTCTGCACACACGTAGGCATTTTGTTGTCAGGCAGGACAGTGTCTTTGAAGCATTGGCACAAACACACACTGTTTTCTGGCTAAGGCTCAGATGAGGTAATGAAAAGACAGCAACAGTGACTGTGTGTGAAGGTGTGTGGGCGGTGGTTGTTGTTGTCTGTCATTACACACCGCCCACTGACTGACTCTACAGAGACTTTGGTTTAGGGAAGCTGCCTACCTGCCTGCTGGATACACACCTACTGATCTATCTCTTTAGTCTGCTTCCAACCCTCCTCTTTGATCTCTCTCTCTCTCTCTCTCTATCTATCTCTCTCTCTCTCTCTCTCTCTCTCTCTCTCTCTCTCTCTCTCTTTACATCCATAATGTATCCCTCTCTCTCTCTCTCTTTACATCCATAATGTCTCTCTCTCTCTTTACATCCATGTCTCTCTCTCTCGTTACATCCATAATGTCTCTCTCTCTCTTTACATCCATAATGTCTCTCTCTCTCTTTACATCCATAATGTCTCTCTCTCTCTTTACATCCATAATGTCTCTCTCTCTCTTTACATCCATGTCTCTCTCTCTCTTTACATCCATGTCTCTCTCTCTCTTTACATCTATAATGTCTCTCTCTCTCTTTATATCCATAATGTCTCTCTCTCTCTTTACATCCATGTCTCTCTCTCTCTTTACATCTATAATGTCTCTCTCTCTCTTAACATCCATAATGTCTCTCTCTCTCTCTTTACATCTATAATGTCTCTCTCTCTCTCTTTACATCCATAATGTCTCTCTCTCTCTTTACATCCATGTCTCTCTCTCTCTTTACATCCATAATGTCTCTCTCTCTTTACATCCATAATGTATCTTTCTCTCTCTCTCTCTCTCTCTCTCTCTCTCTCTCTCTCTCTCTCTCTCTCTCTCTCTCTCTCTCTCTCTCTTTACATCCATAATGTCTCTCTCTCTCTTTACATCTATAATGTCTCTCTCTCTCTCTTTACATCCATAATGTCTCTCTCTCTCTCTTTACATCTATAATGTCTCTCTCTCTCTCTTTACATCCATAATGTCTCTCTCTCTCTTTACATCCATAATGTCTCTCTCTCTCTCTTTACATCCATAATGTCTCTCTCTCTCTTTACATCCATAATGTCTCTCTCTCTCTCTTTACATCTATAATGTCTCTCTCTCGCTCTCTCTCTCTTTCTCTTTCTCTCTCTCGCGCTCTCTCTCGCTTTCTCTTTCTCTCTCTCTCTCTCTCTCTCTCTCTCTCTCTCTCTCTCTTTACATCCATAATGTCTCTCTCTCTCTCTTTACATCCATAATGTATCTTTCTCTCTCTCTCTCTCTCTCTTTACATCCATAATGTCTCTCTATCTCTCTCTTTACATCCATAATGTATCTCTCTCTCTCTCTCTCTCTCTCTCTCTCTCTCTCTCTCTCTCTCTCTCTCTCTCTCTCTCGCTCTCTCTCTTTACATCCATAATGTCTCTCTCTCTCTCTCTCTCTCTCTCTCTCTCTTTACATCCATAATGTCTCTATCTCTCTCTTTACATCCATAATGTATCTCTCTCTCTTTACATCCATGTCTCTCTCTCTCTTTACATCCATAATGTCTCTCTCTCTTTACATCCATAATGTATCTTTCTCTCTCTCTCTCTCTCTCTCTCTCTCTCTCTCTCTCTCTCTCTCTCTCTTTACATCTATAATGTCTCTCTCTCTCTTTACATCCATAATGTCTCTCTCTCTCTTTACATCCATGTCTCTCTCTCTCTTTACATCTATAATGTCTCTCTCTCTCTCTCTTAACATCCATAATGTCTCTCTCTCTCTCTTTACATCTATAATGTCTCTCTCTCTCTCTTTACATCCATAATGTCTCTCTCTCTCTTTACATCCATAATGTCTCTCTCTCTCTCTCTTTACATCCATAATGTCTCTCTCTCTCTCTTTACATCTATAATGTCTCTCTCTCTCTTTACATCCATAATGTCTCTCTCTCGCTCTCTCTCTCTTTCTCTTTCTCTCTCTCGCGCTTTCTCTTTCTCTCTCTCTCTCTCTCTCTCTCTCTCTCTCTCTCTCTCTTTACATCCATAATGTCTCTCTCTCTCTCTTTACATCCATAATGTATCTTTCTCTCTCTCTCTCTCTCTCTCTTTACATCCATAATGTCTCTCTATCTCTCTCTTTACATCCATAATGTATCTCTCTCTCTCTCTCTCTCTCTCTCTCTCTCTCTCTCTCGCTCTCTCTCTTTACATCCATAATGTCTCTCTCTCTCTCTCTCTCTCTCTCTCTCTCTCTCTCTCTCTCTCTCTCTCTTTACATCCATAATGTCTCTATCTCTCTCTTTACATCCATAATGTATCTCTCTCTCTCTCTCTCTCTCTCTCTCTCTCTCTCTCTCTTTACATCCATAATGTCTCTCTATCTCTCTCTTTACATCCATAATGTATCTCTCTCTCTCTCTCTCTCTCTCTCTCTCTCTCTCTCTCTTTACATCCATAATGTATCTCTCTCTCTCTCTCTCTCTCTCTCTCTCTCTCTCTCTCTCTCGCTCTCTCTCTTTACATCCATAATGTCTCTCTCTCTCTCTCTCTCTCTCTCTCTCTCTCTCTCTTTACATCCATAATGTATCTCTCTCTCTCTCTCTCTCTCTCTCTCTCTCTCTCTCTCTCTCTCTCTCTCTCTCTCTTTACATCCATAATGTATCTCTCTCTCTCTCTCTCTCTCTCTCTCGCTCTCTCTCTTTACATCCATAATGTCTCTCTCTCTCTCTCTCTCTCTCTCTCTCTCTCTCTCTCTCTCTCTCTCTCTCGCTCTCTCTCTTTACATCTGTATTGTCTCTCTCTTGCTCTCTCTCTCTCTCTCTCTCTCTCTCGCTCTCTCTCTCTCTCTCTCTCTTTACATCTTTATTGTCTCTCTCTCTCTCTCTCTCTCTCTCTCGCTCTCTCTCTTTACATCTGTATTGTCTCTCTCTCGCGCTCTCTCTCACTTTCTCTTTCTCTCTCTCTCTCTCTTTCCATCTATAATGTCTCTCTCTCTCTCTCTCTCGCTCTCTCTCGCTTTCTCTTTCTCTCTCTCTCTCTCTCTCGCTCTCTCGCTTTACATCTATAATGTCTCTCTCTCTCTCTTTACATCCATAATGTCTCTCTCTCTCTCTCTTTACATCTATAATGTCTCTCTCTCTCTTTACATCTATAATGTCTCTCTCTCGGTCTCTCTCACGCTCTCTCTCGTTCTCTTTCTCTCTGAGAGATAGCAGAATAAAGGGAGTGGTTCACCACAGTTAAATGGGTGAAGATTAGGTTGTTTGCCTGTCTATCAGTTTGTCACTCAAACTGTGTCTATTTGTCTAAGGAGCTTGGGGCTCAGCACTGACAGATGCTGATGAATCACCATAATATTCTAAGAGAGGTGAGGGTTTAGGGGTGGACTACAGGGGAATAGGGTCGGAGGGTATAGGTAACTTAGTGTGAGGGTAGAGGCTGCATGGCGGGCACACTGCCTGGCGGGCCTGTGCCCAGCTGACTGCCCACTGTGTGTCTGCCTGTCTGTCTGTCTGTCTGTCTGGAGGATGTCACATCTCTCTCTCTCTATCTCTCTATCTCTCTATCTCTCTCTCTCTCTCTCTCTCTCTCTCTCTCTCTCTCAATTCAATTCAATTCAATTCAATCTCCTCCCTAAACACACACACACATAAACAGGCATGCTATCTATCTCAGATCACCATGCCTGCTTGTTTATCTATTGCCTGGTAACAGAGACAGCCTATCAACATCTACCACACCCCTCTGCACATGCTCACTGAGGACCAAATTAGGATCTGTGGTGGGACTGTTGGTAAACATACACACACACACACACACACACACACACACACACACACACACACACAAGCCACAAATCCTGGCCTGTCATTGCTCCCTATTGTTTAGCTGGTTGTTTTCTCTTGGTGTGACTGGCAGCAGATGGCTACCACTGAGTTGTCAGAGCTGAGCTGACCGGCCTGGGGCGCACATGCGCACGCACGCACGCACGCACACACATACACACACACATGTACACACACACACACTCACACACACACACAACCACACAGAGCTTCTTATCACACTGAACATACTGAATGCACAACGAATCGGAATGGCTTCCACACATTTCCACAAGGAAATGAGAGGCCAGGCTATTCCTCACTTATACTAAAGCGCACACACACACACACACACACACCATTGAATCATGTCTAAACTGTCCCCTGTTCATATATTGTTTCTCTACAGGTTCCCCTCATGACCCCTCTCCCTGTATGACTGTGGAATCTCATCACGAGGCCACCTGACTATTACCATGTATAAAGGGACATTGTGTGTGTGTGTGTGTGTGTGTGTGTGTGTGTGTGTGTGTGTGTGTGTGTGTGTGTGTGTGTGTGTGTGTGTGTGTGTGTGTGTGTGTGTGTGTGTGTGTGTGTGTGTGTGTGTGTGTGTGTGTGTGTGTTGTGTGTGTGTGTGTGTGTGTGTGTGTGTGTGTGTGTGTGTGTGTGTGAGGGAGCAGGTGTCATACCTAATGGAGTGTGTTACTGCAGCTTGAAAGCAGCTGCTGTTCTCTGGGGTCATGAGGAGTCAGCCAGGGATTAAAGGTCAGAGTCAGAGGGTGTTGTAGTCTGTAACTCCATGGACACATTTCTCTACTACTAATGATGTCATGATGAATGGGAATCAATGGGACGTAGGGACTGATGGTTGATTGGTACTTTAGTTCTGGCCTCTTGTAGCTTATAGCTGCAGAAAGAGGGGGATAATGGGAATAGAGGGAGGATAGAATGGAGAAGAGGAGAGAGATAATAGAACTAGGAGGATACTGCATCCTCTGCCTCCCCTCCCGTTAGCCAGTTCCTCTCCCTCGACCCACTCCCTCGACCCTCTCTCCCTCCCTCCCTCTCTCTCTCCCTCTCCCTCCCTCCCTCTCTCTCCCTTCATCTCTCCCTCTCCCTCCCCCGCTCCCTCCCTCCCTTCCCTCTCCCCCTCTCTCTCTCTTACTCTCTCTCCCTCTTTGCATGCTGGGAGTGTTTGGTGCATGCTGGGAATTGTGTGAGCGAGTGTTGTGTAGAGTTAGATATCTTGGTTTTTCTTTTACATTTCCTTTTCTTGGTGCTATCTGTTTTTTCTTCCTATGCATTTTTAAGGTTATCATCATTTTTATTTAGTTGTTGTGGTAGAATTAAGTATATTATTTTTCGTGTCGAAATTACCCTGGTTTTGGCGGGGATGGCGACCCACATGGGGACACTGTCCCTGTCACTTCGGCACGGCTTTAGGTGTGTTACTTAAGCTACTGTCACTGTGGAGGAGTTTCTGGTCGCCGTAGGAGAGGAGGTAGGCTATGAGAATGTTGCTTATGCGTCATGGATGAATAAAGCGGTGGTGGTTTTTCTTAAAGAAGAGTGTCTTGTTGATTGGATGGTTGAGCATGGTGTATTTCTTAAAGAAGAGTGTCTTGTTGATCGGATGGTTGAGCATGGTGTACTTCTTAAAGAAGAGCACCTTGTTGATCGTATGGTTGAGCATGGTGTACTTCTTAAAGAAGAGCACCTTGTTGATCGTATGGTTGAGCATGGTGTACTTCTTAAAGAAGAGCACCTTGTTGATCGTATGGTTGAGCATGGTGTACTTCTTAAAGAAGAGCACCTTGTTGATTGGATGGTTGAGCATGGTGTACTTCTTAAAGAAGAGCACCTTGTTGATCGTATGGTTGAGCATGGTGTACTTCTTAAAGAAGCGTGTCTGTTGATCGGATGGTTGAGCATGGTGTACTTCTTAAAGAAGAGCACCTTGTAGATCGTATGGTTGAGCATGGTGTACTTCTTAAAGAAGAGCACCTTGTTGATTGTATGGTTGAGCATGGTGTATTTCTTAAAGAAGAGCACCTTGTAGATCGTATGGTTGAGCATGGTGCACTTCTTAAAGGAATGTTTATTCAAGTTACTCCACTTTTTTCTCCGTCAACAAGGGTAACGGTTTTGAATGTACCGTCGTTTATTCCCAATGAGCTATTGGAGCGCGAGTTATTACGCTTTGGGAAGTTCAATTAAGATTGTCCCGTTGGGTTGCAAACACCCGGCTTTGAAAAATATTGTTGTTTCGGCGACAGGTGTTTATGTTTTAGGACTCACCGGAGCAGACTTTGGAGTTATTGTTTAAAGTCAAGTATGACAACAGACTATATATAACTTATGCTAGTGTGGGTAGTCAACAGTGGAAGTGGGAGATTAGACAGGTTATTTGTATCTGATCACTACTGTAGTAGGGTTGGAAGGTTAGACAGGTTGTATGTATCTGATCACTACTGTAGTAGGGTTGGAAGGTTAGACAGGTTGTATGTATCTGATCACTACTGTAGTAGGGTTGGAAGGTTAGACAAGTTGGAAGGTTAGACAGGTTGTATGTATCTGATCACTACTGTAGTAGGGTTGGAAGGTTAGACAGGTTGGAAGGTTAGACAGGTTGTATGTATCTGATCACTACTGTAGTAGGGTTGGAAGGTTAGACAGGTTAGACAGGTTGTATGTATCTGATCACTACTTTAGTAGGGTTGGAAGGTTAGACAGGTTACATGAATCTGATCACTACTGTAGTAGGGTTGGACGGTTAGACAGGTTGTGTGTATCTGATCACTACTGTAGTAGGGTTGGAAGGTTAGACAGGTTGTATGTATCTGATCACTACTGTAGTAGGGTTGGAAGGTTAGACAGGTTGTATGTATCTGATCACTACTGTAGTAGGGTTGGAAGGTTAGACAGGTTGGAAGGTTAGACAGGTTGTATGTATCTGATCACTACTGTAGTAGGGTTGGAAGGTTAGACAGGTTGGAAGGTTAGACAGGTTGTATGTATCTGATCACTACTGTAGTAGGGTTGGAAGGTTAGACAGGTTGTATGTATCTGATCACTACTGTAGTAGGGTTGGAAGGTTAGACGGGTTGTATGTATCTGATCACTACTGTAGTAGGGTTGGAAGGTTAGACAGGTTATTTGTATCTGATCACTACTGTAGTAAGGTTGGAAGGTTAGACAGGTTGTATGTATCTGATCGCTACTGTAGTAGGGTTGGAAGGTTAGACAGGTTGTATGTATCTGATCACTACTGTAGTAGGGTTGGAAGGTTAGACAGGTTGGAAGGTTAGACAGGTTGGAAGGTTAGACAGGTTGTATGTATCTGATCGCTACTGTAGTAGGGTTGGAAGGTTAGACAGGTTGTATGTATCTGATCACTACTGTAGTAGGGTTGGAAGGTTAGACGGGTTGTATGTATCTGATCACTACTGTAGTAGGGTTGGAAGGTTAGACAGGTTATTTGTATCTGATCACTACTGTAGTAAGGTTGGAAGGTTAGACAGGTTGTGTGTATCTGATCACTACTGTAGTAGGGTTGGAAGGTTAGACCGGTTGTATGTATCTGATCACTACTGTAGTAGGGTTGGAAGGTTAGACAGGTTGGAAGGTTAGACAGGTTGTATGTATCTGATCACTACTGTAGTAGGGTTGGAAGGTTAGACAGGTTACATGAATCTGATCACTACTGTAGTAGGGTTGGAAGGTTAGACAGGTTGTATGTTTCTGATCACTACTGTAGTAAGGTTGGAAGGTTAGACGGGTTGTATGTATCTGATCACTACTGTAGTAGGGTTGGAAGGTTAGACAGGTTGTATGTATCTGATCACTACTGTAGTAGGGTTGGAAGGTTAGACAGGTTGTATGTATCTGATCACTACTGTAGTAGGGTTGGAAGGTTAGACAGGTTGGAAGGTTAGACAGGTTGTATGTATCTGATCACTACTGTAGTAGGGTTGGAAGATTAGACAGGTTATTTGTATCTGATCACTACTGTAGTAGGGTTTTAAGGTTAGACAGGTTGTATGTATCTGATCACTACTGTAGTAGGGTTGGAAGGTTAGACATGTTGTATGTATCTGATCACTACTGTAGTAGGGTTGGAAGGTTAGACATGTTGGAAGGTTAGACAGGTTGTATGTATCTGATCACTACTGTAGTAGGGTTGGAAGGTTAGACAGGTTGGAAGGTTAGACAGGTTGTATGTATCTGATCACTACTTGAGTGGGGTTGGAAGGTTAGACAGGTTACATGAATCTGATCACTACTGTAGTAGGGTTGGAAGGTTAGACAGGTTGTGTGTATCTGATCACTACTGTAGTAGGGTTGGAAGGTTAGACAGGTTGTATGTATCTGATCACTACTGTAGTAGGGTTGGAAGGTTAGACAGGTTGTATGTATCTGATCACTACTGTAGTAGGGTTGGAAGGTTAGACAGGTTATTTGTATCTGATCACTACTGTAGTAGGGTTGGAAGGTTAGACGGGTTGTATGTATCTGATCACTACTGTAGTAGGGTTGGAAGGTTAGACAGATTGTATGTATGTATCTGATCACTACTGTAGTAGGGTTGGAAGGTTAGACAGGTTGGAAGGTTAGACAGGTTGTATGTATCTGCTCACTACTGTAGTAGGGTTGGAAGGTTAGACAGGTTACATTAATCTGATCACTACTGTAGTAGGGTTGGAAGGTTAGACAGGTTGTGTGTATCTGATCACTACTGTAGTAGGGTTTGAAGGTTAGACAGGTTGTATGTATCTGATCACTACTGTAGTAGGGTTGGAAGATTAGACAGGTTGTATGTATCTGATCACTACTGTAGTAGGGTTGGAAGGTTAGACAGGTTGTATGTATCTGATCACTACTGTAGTAGGGTTGGAAGGTTAGACAGGTTACATGAATCTGATCAGTACTGTAGTAGGGTTGGAAGGTTAGACAGGTTGTGTTTATCTGATCACTA
Source organism: Oncorhynchus mykiss (assembly GCF_013265735.2). Classification (NCBI taxonomy): domain Eukaryota; kingdom Metazoa; phylum Chordata; class Actinopteri; order Salmoniformes; family Salmonidae; genus Oncorhynchus; species Oncorhynchus mykiss. Next base: position 70,417,566 of record NC_048570.1, on the reverse strand, counting down.
CTGTAGTAGGGTTGGAAGGTTAGACAGGTTGTATGTATCTGATCACTACTGTAGTAGGGTTGGAAGGTTAGACAGGTTATTTGTATCTTATCACTACTGTAGTAGGGTTAGAAGGTTAGACAGGTTATTTGTATCTGATCACTACTGTAGAAGGGTTGGAAGGTTAGACAGGTTGTATGTATCTGATCACTACTGTAGTAGGGTTGGAAGGTTAGACAGGTTATTTGTATCTGATCACTACTGTAGTAGGGTTGGAAGGTTAGACCGGTTGTATGTATCTGATCACTACTGTAGTAGGGTTGGAAGGTTAGACCGGTTGTATGTATCTGATCACTACTGTAGTAGGGTTGGAAGGTTAGACAGATTATATGTATCTGATCACTACTGTAGTAAGGTTGGAAGGTTAGACAGGTTGTATGTCTCTGATCACTACTGTAGTAGGGTTGGAAGGTTAGACCGGTTGTATGTATCTGATCACTACTGTAGTAGGGTTGGAAGGTTAGACAGGTTACATTAATCTGATCACTACTGTAGTAGGGTTGGAAGGTTAGACAAGTTGTGTTTATCTGATGACTACTGTATTAGGGTTTGAAGGTTAGACAGGTTGTATTTATCTGATCACTACTGTAGTAGGGTTGGAAGGTTAGACAGGTTACATGAATCTGATCACTACTGTAGTAGGGTTGGAAGATTAGACAGGTTTTTTGTATCTGATCACTACTGTAGTAGGGTTGGAAGGTTAGACAGGTTGTATGTATCTGATCGCTACTGTAGTAGGGTTGGAAGGTTAGACAGGTTGTATGTATCTGATCACTACTGTAGTAGGGTTGGAAGGTTAGACAGGTTGGAAGGTTAGACAGGTTGGAAGGTTAGACAGGTTGTATGTATCTGATCGCTACTGTAGTAGGGTTGTAAGGTTAGACAGGTTGTATGTATCTGATCACTACTGTAGTAGGGTTGGAAGGTTAGACGGGTTGTATGTATCTGATCACTACTGTAGTAGGGTTGGAAGGTTAGACAGGTTATTTGTATCTGATCACTACTGTAGTAAGGTTGGAAGGTTAGACAGGTTGTATGTATCTGATCGCTACTGTAGTAGGGTTGGAAGGTTAGACAGGTTGTATGTATCTGATCACTACTGTAGTAGGGTTGGAAGGTTAGACAGGTTGTGTGTATCTGATCACTACTGTAGTAGGGTTGGAAGGTTAGACAGGTTGTATGTATCTGATCACTACTGTAGTAGGGTTGGAAGGTTAGACCGGTTGTATGTATCTGATCACTACTGTAGTAGGGTTGGAAGGTTAGACAGGTTGGAAGGTTAGACAGGTTGTATGTATCTGATCACTACTGTAGTAGGGTTGGAAGGTTAGACAGGTTACATGAATCTGATCACTACTGTAGTAGGGTTGGAAGGTTAGACAGGTTGTATGTTTCTGATCACTACTGTAGTAAGGTTGGAAGGTTAGACGGGTTGTATGTATCTGATCACTACTGTAGTAGGGTTGGAAGGTTAGACAGGTTGTATGTATCTGATCACTACTGTAGTAGGGTTGGAAGGTTAGACAGGTTGTATGTATCTGATCACTACTGTAGTAGGGTTGGAAGGTTAGACAGGTTGGAAGGTTAGACAGGTTGTATGTATCTGATCACTACTGTAGTAGGGTTGGAAGATTAGACAGGTTATTTGTATCTGATCACTACTGTAGTAGGGTTTTAAGGTTAGACAGGTTGTATGTATCTGATCACTACTGTAGTAGGGTTGGAAGGTTAGACATGTTGTATGTATCTGATCACTACTGTAGTAGGGTTGGAAGGTTAGACATGTTGGAAGGTTAGACAGGTTGTATGTATCTGATCACTACTGTAGTAGGGTTGGAAGGTTAGACAGGTTGGAAGGTTAGACAGGTTGTATGTATCTGATCACTACTTGAGTGGGGTTGGAAGGTTAGACAGGTTACATGAATCTGATCACTACTGTAGTAGGGTTGGAAGGTTAGACAGGTTGTGTGTATCTGATCACTACTGTAGTAGGGTTGGAAGGTTAGACAGGTTGTATGTATCTGATCACTACTGTAGTAGGGTTGGAAGGTTAGACAGGTTGTATGTATCTGATCACTACTGTAGTAGGGTTGGAAGGTTAGACAGGTTATTTGTATCTGATCACTACTGTAGTAGGGTTGGAAGGTTAGACGGGTTGTATGTATCTGATCACTACTGTAGTAGGGTTGGAAGGTTAGACAGATTGTATGTATGTATCTGATCACTACTGTAGTAGGGTTGGAAGGTTAGACAGGTTGGAAGGTTAGACAGGTTGTATGTATCTGCTCACTACTGTAGTAGGGTTGGAAGGTTAGACAGGTTACATTAATCTGATCACTACTGTAGTAGGGTTGGAAGGTTAGACAGGTTGTGTGTATCTGATCACTACTGTAGTAGGGTTTGAAGGTTAGACAGGTTGTATGTATCTGATCACTACTGTAGTAGGGTTGGAAGATTAGACAGGTTGTATGTATCTGATCACTACTGTAGTAGGGTTGGAAGGTTAGACAGGTTGTATGTATCTGATCACTACTGTAGTAGGGTTTGAAGGTTAGACAGGTTGTATGTATCTGATCACTACTGTAGTAGGGTTGGAAGATTAGACAGGTTGTATGTATCTGATCACTACTGTAGTAGGGTTGGAAGGTTAGACAGGTTGTATGTATCTGATCACTACTGTAGTAGGGTTGGAAGGTTAGACAGGTTACATGAATCTGATCACTACTGTAGTAGGGTTGGAAGGTTAGACAGGTTGTGTTTATCTGATCACTACTGTAGTAGGGTTGGAAGGTTAGACAGGTTGTATGTATCTGATCACTACTGTAGTAGGGTTGGAAGGTTAGACAGGTTATTTGTATCTTATCACTACTGTAGTAGGGTTGGAAGGTTAGACAGGTTATTTGTATCTGATCACTACTGTAGAAGGGTTGGAAGGTTAGACAGGTTGTATGTATCTGATCACTACTGTAGTAGGGTTGGAAGGTTAGACAGGTTATTTGTATCTGATCACTACTGTAGTAGGGTTGGAAGGTTAGACCGGTTGTATGTATCTGATCACTACTGTAGTAGGGTTGGAAGGTTAGACCGGTTGTATGTATCTGATCACTACTGTAGTAGGGTTGGAAGGTTAGACAGATTATATGTATCTGATCACTACTGTAGTAAGGTTGGAAGGTTAGACAGGTTGTATGTCTCTGATCACTACTGTAGTAGGGTTGGAAGGTTAGACAGGTTACATTAATCTGATCACTACTGTAGTAGGGTTGGAAGGTTAGACAAGTTGTGTTTATCTGATGACTACTGTATTAGGGTTTGAAGGTTAGACAGGTTGTATTTATCTGATCACTACTGTAGTAGGGTTGGAAGGTTAGACAGGTTACATGAATCTGATCACTACTGTAGTAGGGTTGGAAGATTAGACAGGTTTTTTGTATCTGATCACTACTGTAGTAGGGTTGGAAGGTTAGACAGGTTGTATGTATCTGATCACTACTGTAGTAGGGTTGGAAGGTTAGACAGGTTGGAAGGTTAGACAGGTTGTATGTATCTGATCACTACTGTAGTAGGGTTGGAAGGTTAGACAGGTTGGAAGGTTAGACAGGTTGTATGTATCTGATCACTACTGTAGTAGGGTTGGAAGGTTAGACAGGTTATTTGTATCTGATCACTACTGTAGTAGGGTTGGAAGGTTAGACAGTTTACATGAATCTGATCACTACTGTAGTAGGGTTGGAAGGTTAGACAGGTTGTGTGTATCTGATCACTACTGTAGTAGGGTTGGAAGGTTAGACAGGTTGTATGTATCTGATCACTACTGTAGTAGGGTTGGAAGGTTAGACAGGTTGTATGTATCTGATCACTACTGTAGTAGGGTTGGAAGATTAGACAGGTTATTTGTATCTGATCACTACTGTAGTAGGGTTGGAAGGTTAGACAGGTTGTATGTATCTGATCACTACTGTAGTAGGGTTGGAAGGTTAGACAGGTTGTATGTATCTGATCACTACTGTAGTAGGGTTGGAAGGTTAGACAGGTTGTATGTATCTGATCACTACTGTAGTAAGGTTGGAAGGTTAGACAGGTTGTATGTCTCTGATCACTACTGTAGTAGGGTTGGAAGGTTACACCGGTTGTATGTATCTGATCACTACTGTAGTAGGGTTGGAAGGTTAGACAGGTTGTATGTATCTGATCACTACTGTAGTAGGGTTGGAAGGTTAGACATGTTGTATGTATCTGATCACTACTGTAGTAGGGTTGGAAGGTTAGACAGGTTATTTGTATCTTATCACTACTGTAGTAGGGTTGGAAGGTTAGACAGGTTATATGTATCTGATCACTACTGTAGTAGGGTTGGAAGGTTAGACAGGTTGTATGTATCTGATCACTACTGTAGTAGGGTTGGAAGATTAGACAGGTTACATGAATCTGATCACTACTGTAGTAGGGTTGGAACGTTAGACAGGTTGTATGTTTCTGATCACTACTGTAGTAAGGTTGGAAGGTTAGACAGGTTGTATGTATCTGATCACTACTGTAGTAGGGTTGGAAGCTTAGACAGGTTGTATGTATCTGATCACTACTGTAGTAGGGTTGGAAGGTTAGACAAGTTGTGTTTATCTGATGACTACTGTATTAGGGTTTGAAGGTTAGACAGGTTGTATTTATCTGATCACTACTGTAGTAGGGTTGGAAGGTTAGACAGGTTACATGAATCTGATCACTACTGTAGTAGGGTTGGAAGATTAGACAGGTTTTTTGTATCTGATCACTACTGTAGTAGGGTTGGAAGGTTAGACAGGTTGTATGTATCTGATCACTACTGTAGTAGGGTTGGAAGGTTAGACAGGTTGGAAGGTTAGACAGGTTGTATGTATCTGATCACTACTGTAGTAGGGTTGGAAGGTTAGACAGGTTGGAAGGTTAGACAGGTTGTATGTATCTGATCACTACTGTAGTAGGGTTGGAAGGTTAGACAGGTTATTTGTATCTGATCACTACTGTAGTAGGGTTGGAAGGTTAGACAGTTTACATGAATCTGATCACTACTGTAGTAGGGTTGGAAGGTTAGACAGGTTGTGTGTATCTGATCACTACTGTAGTAGGGTTGGAAGGTTAGACGTCTCCGATCACTACTGTAGTAGGGTTGGAAGGTTAGACAGGTTGTATGTATCTGATCACTACTGTAGTAGGGTTGGAAGGTTAGACAGGTTGGAAGGTTAGACAGGTTGTATGTATCTGATCACTACTGTAGTAGGGTTGGAAGGTTAGACAGGTTGGAAGGTTAGACAGGTTGTATGTATCTGATCACTACTGTAGTAGGGTTGGAAGGTTAGACAGGTTATTTGTATCTGATCACTACTGTAGTAGGGTTGGAAGGTTAGACAGTTTACATGAATCTGATCACTACTGTAGTAGGGTTGGAAGGTTAGACAGGTTGTGTGTATCTGATCACTACTGTAGTAGGGTTGGAAGGTTAGACGTCTCCGATCACTACTGTAGTAGGGTTGGAAGGTTAGACAGGTTGTATGTATCTGATCACTACTGTAGTAGGGTTGGAAGGTTAGACAGGTTGTATGTATCTGATCACTACTGTAGTAGGGTTGGAAGATTAGACAGGTTATTTGTATCTGATCACTACTGTAGTAGGGTTGGAAGGTTAGACAGGTTGTATGTATCTGATCACTACTGTAGTAGGGTTGGAAGGTTAGACAGGTTGTATGTATCTGATCACTACTGTAGTAGGGTTGGAAGGTTAGACAGGTTGTATGTATCTGATCACTACTGTAGTAAGGTTGGAAGGTTAGACAGGTTGTATGTCTCTGATCACTACTGTAGTAGGGTTGGAAGGTTACACCGGTTGTATGTATCTGATCACTACTGTAGTAGGGTTGGAAGGTTAGACAGGTTGTATGTATCTGATCACTACTGTAGTAGGGTTGGAAGGTTAGACATGTTGTATGTATCTGATCACTACTGTAGTAGGGTTGGAAGGTTAGACAAGTTGTATGTATCTGATCACTACTGTAGTAGGGTTGGAAGGTTAGACAGGTTATTTGTATCTTATCACTACTGTAGTAGGGTTGGAAGGTTAGACAGGTTATATGTATCTGATCACTACTGTAGTAGGGTTGGAAGGTTAGACAGGTTGCATGTATCTGATCACTACTGTAGTAGGGTTGGAAGATTAGACAGGTTACATGAATCTGATCACTACTGTAGTAGGGTTGGAACGTTAGACAGGTTGTATGTTTCTGATCACTACTGTAGTAAGGTTGGAAGGTTAGACAGGTTGTATGTATCTGATCACTACTGTAGTAGGGTTGGAAGCTTAGACAGGTTGTATGTATCTGATCACTACTGTAGTAGGGTTGGAAGGTTAGACAGGTTGTATGTATCTGATCACTACTGTAGTAGGGTTTGAAGGTTAGACATGTTGTATGTATCTGATCACTACTGTAGTAGGGTTGGAAGGTTAGACAGGTTGGAAGGTTAGACAGGTTGTATGTATCTGATCACTACTGTAGTAGGATTGGAAGGTTACACCGGTTGTATGTATCTGATCACTACTGTAGTAGGGTTGGAAGATTAGACAGGTTATTTGTATCTGATCACTACTGTAGTAGGGTTGGAAGGTTAGACAGGTTGTATGTATCTGATCACTACTGTAGTAGGGTTGGAAGGTTAGACAGGTTGTATATATCTGATCACTACTGTAGTAGGGTTGGAAGGTTAGACAGGTTGTATGTATCTGATCACTACTGTAGTAAGGTTGGAAGGTTAGACAGGTTGTATGTCTCTGATCACTACTGTAGTAGGGTTGGAAGGTTACACCGGTTGTATGTATCTGATCACTACTGTAGTAGGGTTGGAAGGTTAGACAGGTTGTATGTATCTGATCACTACTGTAGTAGGGTTGGAAGGTTAGACATGTTGTATGTATCTGATCACTACTGTAGTAGGGTTGGAAGGTTAGACAAGTTGTATGTATCTGATCACTACTGTAGTAGGGTTGGAAGGTTAGACAGGTTATTTGTCACTACTGTAGTAGGGTTGGAAGGTTAGACAGGTTATATGTATCTGATCACTACTGTAGTAGGGTTGGAAGGTTAGACAGGTTGTATGTATCTGATCACTACTGTAGTAGGGTTGGAAGATTAGACAGGTTACATGAATCTGATCACTACTGTAGTAGGGTTGGAAGGTTAGACAGGTTGTATGTTTCTGATCACTACTGTAGTAAGGTTGGAAGGTTAGACAGGTTGTATGTATCTGATCACTACTGTAGTAGTGTTGGAAGGTTAGACAGGTTGTATGTATCTGATCACTACTGTAGTAGGGTTGGAAGGTTAGACCGGTTGTATGTATCTGATCACTACTGTAGTAGGGTTGGAAGGTTAGACAGGTTACATGAATCTGATCACTACTGTAGTAGGGTTGGAAGATTAGACAGGTTTTTTGTATCTGATCACTACTGTAGTAGGGTTGGAAGGTTAGACAGGTTGTATGTATCTGATCACTACTGTAGTAGGGTTGGAAGGTTAGACAGGTTGGAAGGTTAGACAGGTTGTATGTATCTGATCACTACTGTAGTAGGGTTGGAAGGTTAGACAGGTTGGAAGGTTAGACAGGTTGTATGTATCTGATCACTACTGTAGTAGGGTTGGAAGGTTAGACAGGTTATTTGTATCTGATCACTACTGTAGTAGGGTTGGAAGGTTAGACAGTTTACATGAATCTGATCACTACTGTAGTAGGGTTGGAAGGTTAGACAGGTTGTGTGTATCTGATCACTACTGTAGTAGGGTTGGAAGGTTAGACGTCTCCGATCACTACTGTAGTAGGGTTGGAAGGTTAGACAGGTTGTATGTATCTGATCACTACTGTAGTAGGGTTGGAAGGTTAGACAGGTTGTATGTATCTGATCACTACTGTAGTAGGGTTGGAAGATTAGACAGGTTATTTGTATCTGATCACTACTGTAGTAGGGTTGGAAGGTTAGACAGGTTGTATGTATCTGATCACTACTGTAGTAGGGTTGGAAGGTTAGACAGGTTGTATGTATCTGATCACTACTGTAGTAGGGTTGGAAGGTTAGACAGGTTGTATGTATCTGATCACTACTGTAGTAAGGTTGGAAGGTTAGACAGGTTGTATGTCTCTGATCACTACTGTAGTAGGGTTGGAAGGTTACACCGGTTGTATGTATCTGATCACTACTGTAGTAGGGTTGGAAGGTTAGACAGGTTGTATGTATCTGATCACTACTGTAGTAGGGTTGGAAGGTTAGACATGTTGTATGTATCTGATCACTACTGTAGTAGGGTTGGAAGGTTAGACAAGTTGTATGTATCTGATCACTACTGTAGTAGGGTTGGAAGGTTAGACAGGTTATTTGTATCTTATCACTACTGTAGTAGGGTTGGAAGGTTAGACAGGTTATATGTATCTGATCACTACTGTAGTAGGGTTGGAAGGTTAGACAGGTTGCATGTATCTGATCACTACTGTAGTAGGGTTGGAAGATTAGACAGGTTACATGAATCTGATCACTACTGTAGTAGGGTTGGAACGTTAGACAGGTTGTATGTTTCTGATCACTACTGTAGTAAGGTTGGAAGGTTAGACAGGTTGTATGTATCTGATCACTACTGTAGTAGGGTTGGAAGCTTAGACAGGTTGTATGTATCTGATCACTACTGTAGTAGGGTTGGAAGGTTAGACAGGTTGTATGTATCTGATCACTACTGTAGTAGGGTTTGAAGGTTAGACAGGTTGTATGTATCTGATCACTACTGTAGTAGGGTTGGAAGGTTAGACAGGTTGGAAGGTTAGACAGGTTGTATGTATCTGATCACTACTGTAGTAGGATTGGAAGGTTACACCGGTTGTATGTATCTGATCACTACTGTAGTAGGGTTGGAAGATTAGACAGGTTATTTGTATCTGATCACTACTGTAGTAGGGTTGGAAGGTTAGACAGGTTGTATGTATCTGATCACTACTGTAGTAGGGTTGGAAGGTTAGACAGGTTGTATGTATCTGATCACTACTGTAGTAGGGTTGGAAGGTTAGACAGGTTGTATGTATCTGATCACTACTGTAGTAAGGTTGGAAGGTTAGACAGGTTGTATGTCTCTGATCACTACTGTAGTAGGGTTGGAAGGTTACACCGGTTGTATGTATCTGATCACTACTGTAGTAGGGTTGGAAGGTTAGACAGGTTGTATGTATCTGATCACTACTGTAGTAGGGTTGGAAGGTTAGACATGTTGTATGTATCTGATCACTACTGTAGTAGGGTTGGAAGGTTAGACAAGTTGTATGTATCTGATCACTACTGTAGTAGGGTTGGAAGGTTAGACAGGTTATTTGTCACTACTGTAGTAGGGTTGGAAGGTTAGACAGGTTATATGTATCTGATCACTACTGTAGTAGGGTTGGAAGGTTAGACAGGTTGTATGTATCTGATCACTACTGTAGTAGGGTTGGAAGATTAGACAGGTTACATGAATCTGATCACTACTGTAGTAGGGTTGGAAGGTTAGACAGGTTGTATGTTTCTGATCACTACTGTAGTAAGGTTGGAAGGTTAGACAGGTTGTATGTATCTGATCACTACTGTAGTAGTGTTGGAAGGTTAGACAGGTTGTATGTATCTGATCACTACTGTAGTAGGGTTGGAAGGTTAGACCGGTTGTATGTATCTGATCACTACTGTAGTAGGGTTGGAAGGTTAGACAGGTTGGAAGGTTAGACAGGTTGTATGTATCTGATCACTACTGTAGTAGGGTTGGAAGGTTAGACAGGTTGTGTGTATCTGATCACTACTGTAGTAGGGTTGGAAGGTTAGACAGGTTGTATGTATCTGATCACTACTGTAGTAGGGTTGGAAGGTTAGACAAGTTATTTGTATCTGATCACTACTGTAGTAGGGTTGGAAGGTTAGACAGGTTGTATGTATCTGATCACTACTGTAGTAGGGTTGGAAGGTTAGACAGGTTGTATGTATCTGATCACTACTGTAGTAGGGTTGGAAGGTTAGACAGGTTGGAAGGTTAGACAGGTTGTATGTATCTGATCACTACTGTAGTAGGGTTGGAAGGTTACACCGGTTGTATGTATCTGATCACTACTGTAGTAGGGTTGGAAGATTAGACAGGTTATTTGTATCTGATCACTACTGTAGTAGGGTTGGAAGGTTAGACAGGTTGTATGTATCTGATCACTACTGTAGTAGGGTTGGAAGGTTAGACAGGTTGTATGTATCTGATCACTACTGTAGTAGGGTTGGAAGGTTAGACAGGTTGTATGTATCTGATCACTACTGTAGTAAGGTTGGAAGGTTAGACAGGTTGTATGTCTCTGATCACTACTGTAGTAGGGTTGGAAGGTTACACCGGTTGTATGTATCTGATCACTACTGTAGTAGGGTTGGAAGGTTAGACAGGTTGTATGTATCTGATCACTACTGTAGTAGGGTTGGAAGGTTAGACATGTTGTATGTATCTGATCACTACTGTAGTAGGGTTGGAAGGTTAGACAAGTTGTATGTATCTGATCACTACTGTAGTAGGGTTGGAAGGTTAGACAGGTTATTTGTCACTACTGTAGTAGGGTTGGAAGGTTAGACAGGTTATATGTATCTGATCACTACTGTAGTAGGGTTGGAAGGTTAGACAGGTTGTATGTATCTGATCACTACTGTAGTAGGGTTGGAAGATTAGACAGGTTACATGAATCTGATCACTACTGTAGTAGGGTTGGAAGGTTAGACAGGTTGTATGTTTCTGATCACTACTGTAGTAGGGTTGGAAGGTTAGACAGGTTGTATGTATCTGATCACTACTATAGTAGGGTTGGAAGGTTAGACAGGTTGTATGTATCTGATCACTACTGTAGTAGTGTTGGAAGGTTAGACAGGTTGTATGTATCTGATCACTACTGTAGTAGGGTTGGAAGGTTAGACAGGTTGGAAGGTTAGACAGGTTGTATGTATCTGATCACTACTGTAGTAGGGTTGGAAGGTTAGACAGGTTGTGTGTATCTGATCACTACTGTAGTAGGGGTGAAAGGTTAGACAGGTTGTATGTATCTGATCACTACTGTAGTAGGGTTGGAAGGTTAGACAAGTTGTATGTATCTGATCACTACTGTAGTAGGGTTGGAAGGTTAGACAGGTTATTTGTATCTTATCACTACTGTAGTAGGGTTGGAAGGTTAGACAGGTTATATGTATCTGATCACTACTGTAGTAGGGTTGGAAGGTTAGACAGGTTGTATGTATCTGATCACTACTGTAGTAGGGTTGGAAGGTTAGACAGGTTGTATGTTTCTGATCACTACTGTAGTAAGGTTGGAAGGTTAGACAGGTTGTATGTATCTGATCACTACTGTAGTAGGGTTGGAAGGTTAGACAGGTTGTATGTATCTGATCGCTACTGTAGTAGGGTTGGAAGGTTAGACAGGTTGTATGTATCTGATCACTACTGTAGTAGGGTTGGAAGGTTAGACAGGTTGGAAGGTTAGACAGGTTGTATGTATCTGATCACTACTGTAGTAGGGTTGGAAGGTTAGACAGGTTGTATGTATCTGATCACTACTGTAGTAGGGTTGGAAGATTAGACAGGTTATTTGTATCTGATCACTACTGTAGTAGGGTTGGAAGGTTAGACAGGTTGTATGTATCTGATCACTACTGTAGTAGGGTTGGAAGGTTAGACAGGTTGTATGTATCTGATCACTACTGTAGTAGGGTTGGAAGGTTAGACAGGTTGTATGTATCTGATCACTACTGTAGTAAGGTTGGAAGGTTAGACAGGTTGTATGTCTCTGATCACTACTGTAGTAGGGTTGGAAGGTTACACCGGTTGTATGTATCTGATCACTACTGTAGTAGGGTTGGAAGGTTAGACAGGTTGTATGTATCTGATCACTACTGTAGTAGGGTTGGAAGGTTAGACAAGTTGTATGTATCTGATCACTACTGTAGTAGGGTTGGAAGGTTAGACAGGTTATTTGTATCTTATCACTACTGTAGTAGGGTTGGAAGGTTAGACAGGTTATATGTATCTGATCACTACTGTAGTAGGGTTGGAAGGTTAGACAGGTTGTATGTATCTGATCACTACTGTAGTAGGGTTGGAAGATTAGACAGGTTACATGAATCTGATCACTACTGTAGTAGGGTTGGAAGGTTAGACAGGTTGTATGTTTCTGATCACTACTGTAGTAAGGTTGGAAGGTTAGACAGGTTGTATGTATCTGATCACTACTGTAGTAGTGTTGGAAGGTTAGACAGGTTGTATGTATCTGATCACTACTGTAGTAGGGTTGGAAGGTTAGACCGGTTGTATGTATCTGATCACTACTGTAGTAGGGTTGGAAGGTTAGACAGGTTGGAAGGTTAGACAGGTTGTATGTATCTGATCACTACTGTAGTAGGGTTGGAAGGTTAGACAGGTTGTGTGTATCTGATCACTACTGTAGTAGGGTTGGAAGGTTAGACAGGTTGTATGTATCTGATCACTACTGTAGTAGGGTTGGAAGGTTAGACAGGTTGTATGTATCTGATCACTACTGTAGTAGGGTTGGAAGGTTAGACAGGTTGTATGTTTCTGATCACTACTGTAGTAAGGTTGGAAGGTTAGACAGGTTGTATGTATCTGATCACTACTGTAGTAGGGTTGGAAGGTTAGACAGGTTGTATGTATCTGATCGCTACTGTAGTAGGGTTGGAAGGTTAGACAGGTTGTATGTATCTGATCACTACTGTAGTAGGGTTGGAAGGTTAGACAGGTTGGAAGGTTAGACAGGTTGTATGTATCTGATCACTACTGTAGTAGGGTTGGAAGGTTAGACAGGTTGTATGTATCTGATCACTACTGTAGTAGGGTTGGAAGATTAGACAGGTTATTTGTATCTGATCACTACTGTAGTAGGGTTGGAAGGTTAGACAGGTTGTATGTATCTGATCACTACTGTAGTAGGGTTGGAAGGTTAGACAGGTTGTATGTATCTGATCACTACTGTAGTAGGGTTGGAAGGTTAGACAGGTTGTATGTATCTGATCACTACTGTAGTAAGGTTGGAAGGTTAGACAGGTTGTATGTCTCTGATCACTACTGTAGTAGGGTTGGAAGGTTACACCGGTTGTATGTATCTGATCACTACTGTAGTAGGGTTGGAAGGTTAGACAGGTTGTATGTATCTGATCACTACTGTAGTAGGGTTGGAAGGTTAGACAAGTTGTATGTATCTGATCACTACTGTAGTAGGGTTGGAAGGTTAGACAGGTTATTTGTATCTTATCACTACTGTAGTAGGGTTGGAAGGTTAGACAGGTTATATGTATCTGATCACTACTGTAGTAGGGTTGGAAGGTTAGACAGGTTGTATGTATCTGATCACTACTGTAGTAGGGTTGGAAGATTAGACAGGTTACATGAATCTGATCACTACTGTAGTAGGGTTGGAAGGTTAGACAGGTTGTATGTTTCTGATCACTACTGTAGTAAGGTTGGAAGGTTAGACAGGTTGTATGTATCTGATCACTACTGTAGTAGTGTTGGAAGGTTAGACAGGTTGTATGTATCTGATCACTACTGTAGTAGGGTTGGAAGGTTAGACCGGTTGTATGTATCTGATCACTACTGTAGTAGGGTTGGAAGGTTAGACAGGTTGGAAGGTTAGACAGGTTGTATGTATCTGATCACTACTGTAGTAGGGTTGGAAGGTTAGACAGGTTGTGTGTATCTGATCACTACTGTAGTAGGGTTGGAAGGTTAGACAGGTTGTATGTATCTGATCACTACTGTAGTAGGGTTGGAAGGTTAGACAGGTTGTATGTATCTGATCACTACTGTAGTAGGGTTGGAAGGTTAGACAGGTTGGAAGGTTAGACAGGTTGTATGTATCTGATCACTACTGTAGTAGGGTTGGAATGTTAGACAGGTTGTATGTATCTGATCACTACTGTAGTAGGGTTGGAAGATTAGACATGTTATTTGTATCTGATCACTACTGTAGTAGGGTTGGAAGGTTAGACAGGTTGTATGTATCTGATCACTACTGTAGTAGGGTTGGAAGGTTAGACAGGTTGTATGTATCTGATCACTACTGTAGTAGGGTTGGAAGGTTAGACAGGTTGTATGTATCTGATCACTACTGTAGTAAGGTTGGAAGGTTTGACAGGTTGTATGTATCTGATCACTACTGTAGTAGGGTTGGAAGATTAGACAGGTTACATGAATCTGATCACTACTGTAGTAGGGTTGGAAGGTTAGACAGGTTGTATGTATCTGATCACTACTGTAGTAGTGTTGGAAGGTTAGACAGGTTGTATGTATCTGATCACTACTGTAGTAGGGTTGGAAGGTTAGACAGGTTGTATGTATCTGATCACTACTGTAGTAGGGTTGGAAGGTTAGACCGGTTGTATGTATCTGATCACTACTGTAGTAGGGTTGGAAGGTTAGACAGGTTGGAAGGTTAGACAGGTTGTATGTATCTGATCACTACTGTAGTAGGGTTGGAAGGTTAGACAGGTTGTATGTATCTGATCACTACTGTAGTAGGGTTGGAAGGTTAGACAGGTTGTATGTATCTGATCACTACTGTAGTAGGGTTGGAAGGTTAGACAGGTTGTATGTATCTGATCACTACTGTAGTAGGGTTGGAAGGTTAGACAGGTTGTATGTATCTGATCACTACTGTAGTAGGGTTGGAAGGTTAGACAGGTTGTATGTATCTGATCACTACTGTAGTAGGGTTGGAAGATTAGACAGGTTATTTGTATCTGATCACTACTGTAGTAGGGTTGGAAGGTTAGACAGGTTGTATGTATCTGATCACTACTGTAGTAGGGTTGGAAGGTTAGACAGGTTGTATGTATCTGATCACTACTGTAGTAGGGTTGGAAGATTAGACAGGTTATTTGTATCTGATCACTACTGTAGTAGGGTTGGAAGGTTAGACAGGTTGTATGTATCTGATCACTACTGTAGTAGGGTTGGAAGGTTAGACAGGTTGTATGTATCTGATCACTACTGTAGTAGGGTTGGAAGGTTAGACAGGTTGTATGTATCTGATCACTACTGTAGTAGGGTTGGAAGGTTAGACAGGTTGGAAGGTTAGACAGGTTGTATGTATCTGATCACTACTTTAGTGGGGTTGGAAGGTTAGACAGGTTACATGAATCTGATCGCTACTGTAGTAGGGTTGGAAGGTTAGACAGGTTATATGTATCTGATCACTACTGTAGTAGGGTTGGAAGGTTAGACAGGTTGTATGTATCTGATCACTACTGTAGTAGGGTTGGAAGGTTAGACAGGTTGTATGTATCTGATCACTACTGTAGTAGGGTTGGAAGGTTAGACAGGTTATATGTATCTGATCACTACTGTAGTAGGGTTGGAAGGTTAGACAGGTTGTATGTATCTGATCACTACTGTAGTAGGGTTGGAAGATTAGACAGGTTATTTGTATCTGATCACTACTGTAGTAGGGTTGGAAGGTTAGACAGGTTGTATGTATCTGATCACTACTGTAGTAGGGTTGGAAGGTTAGACAGGTTGTATGTATCTGATCACTACTGTAGTAGGGTTGGAAGGTTAGACAGGTTGTATGTATCTGATCACTGCTGTAGTAGGGTTGGAAGGTTAGACAGGTTATATGTATCTGATCACTACTGTAGTAGGGTTGGAAGGTTAGACAGGTTGTATGTATCTGATCACTACTGTAGTAGGGTTGGAAGATTAGACAGGTTATTTGTATCTGATCACTACTGTAGTAGGGTTGGAAGGTTAGACAGGTTGTATGTATCTGATCACTACTGTAGTAGGGTTGGAAGGTTAGACAGGTTGTATGTATCTGATCACTACTGTAGTAGGGTTGGAAGATTAGACAGGTTATTTGTATCTGATCACTACTGTAGTAGGGTTGGAAGGTTAGACAGGTTGTATGTATCTGATCACTACTGTAGTAGGGTTGGAAGGTTAGACAGGTTGGAAGGTTAGACAGGTTGTATGTATCTGATCACTACTTTAGTGGGGTTGGAAGGTTAGACAGGTTACATGAATCTGATCGCTACTGTAGTAGGGTTGGAAGGTTAGACAGGTTATATGTATCTGATCACTACTGTAGTAGGGTTGGAAGGTTAGACAGGTTGTATGTATCTGATCACTACTGTAGTAGGGTTGGAAGGTTAGACAGGTTGTATGTATCTGATCACTACTGTAGTAGGGTTGGAAGGTTAGACAGGTTATATGTATCTGATCACTACTGTAGTAGGGTTGGAAGGTTAGACAGGTTGTATGTATCTGATCACTACTGTAGTAGGGTTGGAAGGTTAGACAGGTTGTATGTATCTGATCACTACTGTAGTAGGGTTGGAAGGTTAGACAGGTTGTATGTATCTGATCACTACTGTAGTAGGGTTGGAAGGTTAGACTGGTTGTATGTATCTGATCACTACTGTAGTAGGGTTGGAAGGTTAGACAGGTTGTATGTATCTGATCACTACTGTAGTAGGGTTGGAAGGTTAGACAGGTTGTATGTATCTGATCACTACTGTAGTAGGGTTGGAAGGTTAGACCGGTTGTATGTATCTGATCACTACTGTAGTAGGGTTGGAAGGTTAGACAGGTTGGAAGGTTAGACAGGTTGTATGTATCTGATCACTACTGTAGTAGGATTGGAAGGTTAGACAGGTTACATGAATCTGATCACTACTGTAGTAGGGTTGGAAGGTTAGACAGGTTGTATGTTTCTGATCACTACTGTAGTAAGGTTGGAAGGTTAGACAGGTTGTATGTATCTGATCACTACTGTAGTAGTGTTGGAAGGTTAGACAGGTTGTATGTATCTGATCACTACTGTAGTAGGGTTGGAAGGTTAGACAGGTTGTATGTATCTGATCACTACTGTAGTAGGGTTGGAAGGTTAGACCGGTTGTATGTATCTGATCACTACTGTAGTAGGGTTGGAAGGTTAGACAGGTTGGAAGGTTAGACAGGTTGTATGTATCTGATCACTACTGTAGTAGGGTTGGAAGGTTAGACAGGTTGTATGTATCTGATCACTACTGTAGTAAGGTTGGAAGGTTAGACAGGTTGTATGTCTCTGATCACTACTGTAGTAGGGTTGGAAGGTTACACCGGTTGTATGTATCTGATCACTACTGTAGTAGGGTTGGAAGGTTAGACAGGTTGTATGTATCTGATCACTACTGTAGTAGGGTTGGAAGGTTAGACATGTTGTATGTATCTGATCACTACTGTAGTAGGGTTGGAAGGTTAGACAAGTTGTATGTATCTGATCAATACTGTAGTAGGGTTGGAAGGTTAGACAGGTTATATGTATCTGATCACTACTGTAGTAGGGTTGGAAGGTTAGACAGGTTGTATGTATCTGATCACTACTGTAGTAGGGTTGGAAGATTAGACAGGTTACATGAATCTGATCACTACTGTAGTAGGGTTGGAAGGTTAGACAGGTTGTATGTTTCTGATCACTACTGTAGTAAGGTTGGAAGGTTAGACAGGTTGTATGGATCTGATCACTACTGTAGTAGTGTTGGAAGGTTAGACAGGTTGTATGTATCTGATCACTACTGTAGTAGGGTTGGAAGGTTAGACAGGTTGTATGTATCTGATCACTACTGTAGTAGGGTTGGAAGGTTAGACCGGTTGTATGTATCTGATCACTACTGTAGTAGGGTTGGAAGGTTAGACAGGTTGTATGTATCTGATCACTACTGTAGTAGGGTTGGAAGATTAGACAGGTTATTTGTATCTGATCACTACTGTAGTAGGGTTGGAAGGTTAGACAGGTTGTATGTATCTGATCACTACTGTAGTAGGGTTGGAAGGTTAGACAGGTTGTATGTATCTGATCACTACTGTAGTAGGGTTGGAAGGTTAGACAGGTTGTATGTATCTGATCACTACTGTAGTAGGGTTGGAAGGTTAGACAGGTTGGAAGGTTAGACAGGTTGTATGTATCTGATCACTACTTTAGTGGGGTTGGAAGGTTAGACAGGTTACATGAATCTGATCACTACTGTAGTAGGGTTGGAAGGTTAGACAGGTTGTGTGTATCTGATCACTACTGTAGTAGGGTTGGAAGGTTAGACAGGTTGTATGTATCTGATCACTACTGTAGTAGGGTTGGAAGGTTAGACAGGTTGTATGTATCTGATCACTACTGTAGTAGGGTTGGAAGGTTAGACAGGTTATATGTATCTGATCACTACTGTAGTAGGGTTGGAAGGTTAGACAGGTTGTATGTATCTGATCACTACTGTAGTAGGGTTGGAAGGTTAGACCGGTTGTATGTATCTGATCACTACTGTAGTAGGGTTGGAAGGTTAGACAGGTTGTATGTATCTGATCACTACTGTAGTATGGTTGGAAGGTTAGACAGGTTGTATGTATCTGATCACTACTGTAGTAGGGTTGGAAGGTTAGACCGGTTGTATGTATCTGATCACTACTGTAGTAGGGTTGGAAGGTTAGACAGGTTGGAAGGTTAGACAGGTTGTATGTATCTGATCACTACTGTAGTAGGGTTGGAAGGTTAGACAGGTTACATGAATCTGATCACTACTGTAGTAGGGTTGGAAGGTTAGACAGGTTGTGTGTATCTGATCACTACTGTAGTAGGGTTGGAAGGTTAGACAGGTTGTATGTATCTGATCACTACTGTAGTAGGGTTGGAAGGTTAGACAGGTTGTATGTATCTGATCACTACTGTAGTAGGGTTGGAAGATTAGACAGGTTATTTGTGTCTGATCACTACTGTAGTAGGGTTGGAAGGTTAGACAGGTTGTATGTATCTGATCACTACTGTAGTAGGGTTGGAAGGTTAGACAGGTTGTATGTATCTGATCACTACTGTAGTAGGGTTGGAAGGTTAGACAGGTTGTATGTATCTGATCACTACTGTAGTAGGGTTGGAAGGTTAGACAGGTTACATGAATCTGATCACTACTGTAGTAGGGTTGGAAGGTTAGACAGGTTGTGTGTATCTGATCACTACTGTAGTAGGGTTGGAAGGTTAGACAGGTTGTATGTATCTGATCACTACTGTAGTAGGGTTGGAAGGTTAGACAGGTTGTATGTATCTGATCACTACTGTAGTAGGGTTGGAAGATTAGACAGGTTATTTGTATCTGATCACTACTGTAGTATGGTTGGAAGGTTAGACAGGTTGTATGTATCTGATCACTACTGTAGTAGGGTTGGAAGGTTAGACAGGTTGTATGTATCTGATCACTACTGTAGTAGGGTTGGAAGGTTAGACAGGTTGTATGTATCTGATCACTACTGTAGTAGGGTTGGAAGTTTAGACAGGTTGGAAGGTTAGACAGGTTGTATGTATCTGATCACTACTTTAGTGGGGTTGGAAGGTTAGACAGGTTACATGAATCTGATCACTACTGTAGTAGGGTTGGAAGGTTAGACAGGTTGTGTGTATCTGATCACTACTGTAGTAGGGTTGGAAGGTTAGACAGGTTGTATGTATCTGATCACTACTGTAGTAGGGTTGGAAGGTTAGACAGGTTGTATGTATCTGATCACTACTGTAGTAGGGTTGGAAGGTTAGACAGGTTATATGTATCTGATCACTACTGTAGTAGGGTTGGAAGGTTAGACAGGTTGTATGTATCTGATCACTACTGTAGTAGGGTTGGAAGGTTAGACAGGTTATTTGTATCTGATCACTACTGTAGTAGGGTTGGAAGGTTAGACAGGTTACATGAATCTGATCACTACTGTAGTAGGGTTGGAAGGTTAGACAGGTTGTGTGTATCTGATCACTACTGTAGTAGGGTTGGAAGGTTAGACAGGTTGTATGTATCTGATCACTACTGTAGTAGGGTTGGAAGGTTAGACAGGTTATTTGTATCTTATCACTACTGTAGTAGGGTTGGAAGGTTAGACAGGTTGTATGTATCTGATCACTACTGTAGTAGGGTTGGAAGGTTAGACAGGTTACATGAATCTGATCACTACTGTAGTAGGGTTGGAAGGTTAGACAGGTTGTGTGTATCTGATCACTACTGTAGTAGGGTTGGAAGGTTAGACAGGTTGTATGTATCTGATCACTACTGTAGTAGGGTTGGAAGGTTAGACAGGTTGGAAGGTTAGACAGGTTGTATGTATCTGATCACTACTGTAGTAGGGTTGGAAGGTTAGACAGGTTGTATGTATCTGATCACTACTGTAGTAGGGTTGGAAGGTTAGACAGGTTGTATGTATCTGATCACTACTGTAGTAGGATTGGAAGGTTAGACAGGTTGTATGTATCTGATCACTCCTGTAGTAGGGTTGGAAGGTTAGACAGGTTGTATGTATCTGATCACTACTGTAGTAAGGTTGGAAGGTTAGACAGGTTGTATGTATCTGATCACTACTGTAGTAGGGTTGGAAGGTTAGACAGGTTGTATGTATCTGATCACTCCTGTAGTAGGGTTGGAAAGTTAGACAGGTTGTATGTATCTGATCACTACTGTAGTAAGGTTGGAAGGTTAGACAGGTTGTATGTATCTGATCACTACTGTAGTAGGATTGGAAGGTTAGACAGGTTGTATGTATCTGATCACTCCTGTAGTAGGGTTGGAAGGTTAGACAGGTTATTTGTATCTGATCACTACTGTAGTATGGTTGGAAGGTTAGACAGGTTGTATGTATCTGATCACTACTGTAGTAGGGTTGGAAGGTTAGACAGGTTATTTGTATCTGATCACTACTGTAGTAGGGTTGGAAGGTTAGACAGGTTGTATGTATCTGATCACTACTGTAGTAGGGTTGGAAGGTTAGACAGGTTATTTGTATCTGATCACTACTGTAGTAGGGTTGGAAGGTTAGACCGGTTGTATGTATCTGATCACTACTGTAGTAGGGTTGGAAGGTTAGACAGGTTGTATGTATCTGATCACTACTGTAGTAGGGTTGGAAGGTTAGACCGGTTGTATGTATCTGATCACTACTGTAGTAGGGTTGGAAGGTTAGACAGGTTGTATGTATCTGATCACTACTGTAGTAGGGTTGGAAGGTTAGACAGGTTGGAAGGTTAGACAGGTTGTATGTATCTGATCACTACTTTAGTGGGGTTGGAAGGTTAGACAGGTTACATGAATCTGATCACTACTGTAGTAGGGTTGGAAGGTTAGACAGGTTGTGTGTATCTGATCACTACTGTAGTAGGGTTGGAAGGTTAGACAGGTTGTATGTATCTGATCACTACTGTAGTAGGGTTGGAAGGTTAGACAGGTTGTATGTATCTGATCACTACTGTAGTAGGGTTGGAAGGTTAGACAGGTTGGAAGGTTAGACAGGTTGTATGTATCTGATCACTACTGTAGTATGGTTGGAAGGTTAGACAGGTTGGAAGGTTAGACAGGTTGTATGTATCTGATCACTACTTTAGTGGGGTTGGAAGGTTAGACAGGTTACATGAATCTGATCACTACTGTATTAGGGTTGGAAGGTTAGACAGGTTGTGTGTATCTGATCACTACTGTAGTAGGGTTGGAAGGTTAGACAGGTTGTATGTATCTGATCACTACTGTAGTAAGGTTGGAAGGTTAGACAGGTTGTATGTATCTGATCACTACTGTAGTAGGGTTGGAAGGTTAGACAGGTTATGATACAAGAGCTTCAGAGGACCCTTGTCAATTTCTTCTGGTCTGGACAACACTGGATTAAAGCTGCAGCCCTGTACCTGCCACTGCACGAGGGTGGGCAAGGCCTGGTGGACATTTCCTCTAGGATCATGGCTACATCTGGATCCTACTGTTGGGGAGGGGTGTTCATTATGCATCTGGTACACCTGGATCCTACTGTTGGGGAGGGGTGTTCATTATGCATCTGGTACACCTGGATCCTACTGTTGGGGAGGGGTGTTCATTATGCATCTGGTACACCTGGATCCTACTGTTGGGGAGGGGTGTTCATTATGCATCTGGTACACCTGGATCCTACTGTTGGGGAGGGGTGTTCATTATGCATCTGGTATACCTGGATCCTACTGTTGGGGAGGGGTGTTCATTATGCATCTGGTATACCTGGATCCTACTGTTGGGGAGGGGTGTTCATTATGCATCTGGTACACCTGGATCCTACTGTTGGGGAGGGGTGTTCATTATGCATCTGGTACACCTGGATCCTACTGTTGGGGAGGGGTGTTCATTATGCATCTGGTACACCTGGATTCTACTGTTGGGGAGGGGTGTTCATTATGCATCTGGTACACCTGGATCCTACTGTTGGGGAGGGGTGTTCATTATGCATCTGGTATACCTGGATCCTACTGTTGGGGAGGGGTGTTCATTATGCATCTGGTACACCTGGATCCTACTGTTGGGGAGGGGTGTTCATTATGCATCTGGTACACCTGGATCCTACTGTTGGGGAGGGGTGTTCATTATGCATCTGGTACACCTGGATCCTACTGTTGGGGAGGGGTGTTCATTATGCATCTGGTACACCTGGATCCTACTGTTGGGGAGGGGTGTTCATTATGCATCTGGTATACCTGGATCCTACTGTTGGGGAGGGGTGTTCATTATGCATCTGGTACACCTGGATCCTACTGTTGGGGAGGGGTGTTCATTATGCATCTGGTACACCTGGATCCTACTGTTGGGGAGGGGTGTTCATTATGCATCTGGTACACCTGGATTCTACTGTTGGGGAGGGGTGTTCATTATGCATCTGGTACACCTGGATCCTACTGTTGGGGAGGGGTGTTCATTATGCATCTGGTATACCTGGATCCTACTGTTGGGGAGGGGTGTTCATTATGCATCTGGTACACCTGGATCCTACTGTTGGGGAGGGGTGTTCATTATGCATCTGGTACACCTGGATCCTACTGTTGGGGAGGGGTGTTCATTATGCATCTGGTACACCTGGATCCTACTGTTGGGGAGGGGTGTTCATTATGCATCTGGTATACCTGGATCCTACTGTTGGGGAGGGGTGTTCATTATGCATCTGGTACACCTGGATCCTACTGTTGGGGAGGGGTGTTCATTATGCATCTGGTACACCTGGATCCTACTGTTGGGGAGGGGTGTTCATTATGCATCTGGTACACCTGGATCCTACTGTTGGGGAGGGGTGTTCATTATGCATCTGGTACACCTGGATCCTACTGTTGGGGAGGGGTGTTCATTATGCATCTGGTATACCTGGATCCTACTGTTGGGGAGGGGTGTTCATTATGCATCTGGTACACCTGGATCCTACTGTTGGGGAGGGGTGTTCATTATGCATCTGGTATACCTGGATCCTACTGTTGGGGAGGGGTGTTCATTATGCATCTGGTACACCTGGATCCTACTGTTGGGGAGGGGTGTTCATTATGCATCTGGTACACCTGGATCCTACTGTTGGGGAGGGGTGTTCATTATGCATCTGGTACACCTGAAGCTGATCACTTCTTGGTTCTCAGCTTTGGGAGAGGTTTTCTCTTCCCAACTGTTTATATTTGGGCTTAAGTACAGATTATTCTGGGACAGTCTATTACAAACTGGTTAACAATAGTGATCTGTTTATGAGTATATGGGGTATCCCAGACCCAATAAAGATGATTTAAAACTCACAAAAACTCTCTCTCTCTCTCTCTCTGTCATTCAGTGTGTGATACTCAGGACATCAGTGATTACCCCGAGAGAGGGAACACTATTTAAAAAGAAAGAAAGAAAGAAGGTGGAATGATAGAGCTGGGTCTAAGAGACAAATACAGGGAGGAATGTTTAGTTTAGTTGGGAGGCAGAGCCATTTTCCTTTTATGCTAGTTTTCTTTCTCTCCTCCAGTTACTAACCCCCCCCCCCCCCCCCCCCCCCCCACACACACACCTCTGACTTGCTCTGACCTCTTCCTCCAGTGGCACAGCCAATCTGGCGCTCCTGTTGTGGTATGTGTGTGTTTGGAAGTTTTTGTGTGCGTGCGTGTGTGTGAAAACAAGATACTTCAAACAGTTCTTTCTTGCGTGAGTGTGTGTGTGTGTGTTGTCTCAGGGTGCTAACTGATAGTTATATCTGAGCTTTGAGGCAGTATTAGTCATGTGTTTTGGAGAGGTTGAGGGAAGGTTATCAGTGACCACAGAGCGTGACCAGACTGATATCACTCACAGTGTGAGGTGTCTGTGTCTCCCTGCTGCCCCTCTACACTATCTATCTATCTATCTATCTATCTATCTATCTATCTATCTATCTATCTATCTATCTATCTATCTATCTATCTATTAATATCTCTCTCTTTTTCTCTCTCTCGATCTCCCTCTCTCTCTCCCTCTCTTTTTCTCTCTCTCGATCTCCCTCCCTCTCTTTTTCTCTATCTATCTCTCTCTTTGTCCCTCCCTCTTTTTCTCTATCTCTCTCTCGCCCTCCCTCTCTCTCCTTCCCTCTCTTTTTCTCTCTCTCGATCTCCCTCTCTCCCTCCCTCTCTTTTTCTCTCTCTCGATCTCCCTCCCTCTCTTTTTCTCTATCTATCTCTCTCTTTGTCCCTCCCTCTTTTTCTCTATCTCTCTCTCGCCCTCCCTCCCTCTCCCTCCCTCTCTCCTTCCCTCTCTTTTTCTCTATCTCTCTCTCCCTCCCTCCCTCTCTTTTTCTCCATCTCTCTCTCCCTCTCTCTTTTTTCTCTCTCTCAATTTCTCTCTGTCTCTCCCTAACCCCCTTATCTCTCTCCCCCCCCCCCCCCCCGCCTCTGTTTTCCTCCCTCTGCCTCTCTCTTCCAGAGTGATATACTGGAGCTCTTAAAGTTGAGTAATTGCTACTGTCTCACCCAGGCGTCCACTGACTGGGACTGCTTTGATATGAGCTTTTCATGTCTGTCTAGAGACGTGTGTGTGTGTGTGTGTGTGTGTGTGTGTGTGTGTGTGTGTGTGGAAGCATCATTAGCAAGCCATGTATTATTCTGTAACCCCCCACCTCTTTTACATAGTACACAATCACTCTCATACCCCCCAACTTCTCCTCCTCTCCTCCCTTCTCCTCCTCTTCCCCTTCTCCTCCTCCTCTCCAGCCCTTCTTCTCCTCTCCTCCCTTCTCCTTCCTTCTCCTCCTCCTCCTCCCTTCTCCTCTACCCTTCTCCTCCTCCTTCTCCCTTCTTCTCCTCCTCATTTCCTCCCTTCTCCTCCTCCCTTCTTGTTCTCCTCCTTTCCTCTCTTCTCCTCTACCTTTCTTCCCTTCTCCTACTCCTCTCCTTCCTTCTCCTCCTTTCCTCCCTTCTCCTCCTCCTTTCTTCCCTTCTCCTCCTCCTCCTATC
Organism: Oncorhynchus mykiss; assembly: GCF_013265735.2. Lineage (NCBI taxonomy): Eukaryota > Metazoa > Chordata > Actinopteri > Salmoniformes > Salmonidae > Oncorhynchus > Oncorhynchus mykiss. The sequence goes on along the minus strand of NC_048570.1, from coordinate 70,392,249 downwards.
CTTCCTTCCTTCCTTCTCCTCCTCCTCTCCTCCTTTCCTCTTACCCCCTCTTGTATTTAGTCAAGAATAGCAGTTTATGGTTGACGAGTTAGGACTGAGATCCCCTCTCTCTCTCTCTCTCTCTCTTTCTCTCTCTCTGTCTCTCTCCATCTTAAATTCCTAAATGCCAGGATGATAGGCTTGGAGCAATGGAGATCACCTTTCATAATGTCACAGTCCTCCCTCCATCCCTCCCTCCATCCTTTCCTCAGGTCTTCCATAGCCAGGCCACATATGATCTGTCATACAAAGAGCCTAGAGAACATGCTCAATATCCTCCTCCATCCTATTTCAGTCTGCAATACCACATCCAGCCAGCAGAGAGCACATGCAGACCCTTGAATGAATGTGGTGTTGAGTCACTCCTGAGCGCTGTCGATGTTCAGACATATACAGAAATAAATGTGCAGGATCAGTACAGGGCCATGCGTTTCAGATGTATCTCTTAGTCCCAGAGGCACACTGTTAGTTACTGCTGTGGTTGCTGTGGGTATGTTTGTTTGTGTGTGTGTGTGTGTGTGTGTGTGTGTGTGTGTGTGTGTGTGTGTGTGTGTGTGTGTGTGTGTGTGTGTGTGTGTGTGTGTGTGTGTGTGTGTGTGTGTGTTGTCAGTTTAGAGAGAGGAAGAGTGACAAAATAGAAAATGTATAAGAGGTTGAGTCCATTCTCAAACATGATCAAACAGACATAGAGACACTTTACATTATGGATGTAAAGAGAGAGCGAGAGACATTATGGATGTAAAGAGAGAGAGAGAGAGAGAGAGACATTATGGATGTAAAGAGAGAGAGAGACATTATGGATGTAAAGAGAGAGAGAGACATTATGGATGTAAAGAGAGAGAGAGAGAGACATTATGGATGTAAAGAGAGAGAGAGACATTATGGATGTAAAGAGAGAGAGAGACATTATGGATGTAAAGAGAGAGAGAGAGAGAGAGAGACATTATGGATGTAAAGAGAGAGAGAGACATTATGGATGTAAAGAGAGAGAGAGACATTATGGATGTAAAGAGAGAGAGAGAGAGACATTATGGATGTAAAGAGAGAGAGAGAGAGAGAGAGACATTATGGATGTAAAGAGAGAGAGAGAGACATTATGGATGTAAAGAGAGAGAGAGAGAGAGAGAGACATTATGGATGTAAAGAGAGAGAGAGACATTATGGATGTAAAGAGAGAGAGAGACATTATGGATGTAAAGAGAGAGAGAGAGACATTATGGATGTAAAGAGAGAGAGAGAGAGACATTATGGATGTAAAGAGAGAGAGAGAGACATTATGGATGTAAAGAGAGAGAGAGAGACATTATGGATGTAAAGAGAGAGAGAGACATTATGGATGTAAAGAGAGAGAGAGAGACATTATGGATGTAAAGAGAGAGAGAGACATTATGGATGTAAAGAGAGAGAGAGAGACATTATGGATGTAAAGAGAGAGAGAGACATTATGGATGTAAAGAGGGAGAGAGACATTATGGATGTAAAGAGAGAGAGAGACACATTATGGATGTAAAGAGAGAGAGAGAGAGACATTATGGATGTAAAGAGAGAGAGAGAGACATTATGGATGTAAAGAGAGAGAGAGACATTATGGATGTAAAGAGAGAGAGAGAGACTTTATAGATGTAAAGAGAGAGAGAGACATTATGGATGTAAAGAGAGAGAGAGACATTATGGATGTAAAGAGAGAGGGAGAGACATTATGGATGTAAAGAGAGAGAGAGAGACATTATGGATGTAAAGAGAGAGAGAGACATTATGGATGTAAAGAGAGAGAGAGACATTATGGATGTAAAGAGAGAGAGAGACATTATGGATGTAAAGAGAGAGAGAGAGACATTATGGATGTAAAGAGAGAGAGAGACATTATGGATGTAAAGAGAGAGAGAGACATAATGGATGTAAAGAGAGAGAGAGACATTATGGATGTAAAGAGAGAGAGAGACATTATGGATGTAAAGAGAGAGAGAGAGAGAGACATTATGGATGTAAAAAGAGAGAGAGACATTATGGATGTAAAAAGAGAGAGAGACATTATGGATGTAAAGAGAGAGAGAGACATTATGGATGTAAAGAGAGAGAGAGACATTATGGATGTAAAGAGAGAGAGAGACATTATGGATGTAAAGAGAGAGAGAGAGAGAGACATTATGGATGTAAAAAGAGAGAGAGACATTATGGATGTAAAGAGAGAGAGAGAGACATTATGGATGTAAAGAGAGAGAGAGACATTATGGATGTAAAGAGAGAGAGAGAGACATTATGGATGTAAAGAGAGAGAGAGAGAGACATTATGGATGTAAAGAGAGAGAGAGAGTGAGACATTATGGATGTAAAAAGAGAGAGAGACATTATGGATGTAAAGAGAGAGAGACATTATGGATGTAAAGAGAGAGAGAGAGAGACATTATGGATGTAAAGAGAGAGAGAGAGACATTATGGATGTAAAGAGAGAGAGAGACATTATGGATGTAAAGAGAGAGAGAGAGACATTATGGATGTAAAAAGAGAGAGAGACATTATGGATGTAAAGAGAGAGAGAGACATTATGGATGTAAAGAGAGAGAGAGACATTATGGATGTAAAGACAGAGAGAGACATTATGGATGTAAAGAGAGAGAGAGACATTATGGATGTAAAGAGAGAGAGAGAGAGAGACATTATGGATGTAAAAAGAGAGAGAGACATTATGGATGTAAAGAGAGAGAGAGAGACATTATGGATGTAAAGAGAGAGAGAGACATTATGGATGTAAAGAGAGAGAGAGAGACATTATGGATGTAAAGAGAGAGAGAGAGAGACATTATGGATATAAAGAGAGAGAGAGAGTGAGACATTATGGATGTAAAAAGAGAGAGAGACATTATGGATGTAAAGAGAGAGAGAGACATTATGGATGTAAAGAGAGAGAGAGACATTATGGATGTAAAGAGAGAGAGAGACATTATGGATGTAAAAAGAGAGAGAGACATTATGGATGTAATGAGAGAGAGAGAGACATTATGGATGTAAAGAGAGAGAGAGACATTATGGATGTAAATTAATTGGCGGTGGCACTAGAAAAGTCTGCAGCACCCGGACTCACCCTACTAGAATCCAAAGTCAAATGTCTGCTGTTTGCTGATGATCTGGTGCTTCTGTCACCAACCAAGACGGGCCTACAGCAGCACCTAGATCTTATGCACAGATTCTGTCAGACCTGGGCCCTGACAGTAAATCTCAGTAAGACCAAAATAATGGTCTTCCAAAAAAGGTCCAGTCACCAGGACCACAAATACAAATTCCATCTAGACGCTGTTGCCCTAGAGCACACAAAAAACTATACATACCTTGGCCTAAACATCAGCGCCACAGGTAACTTCCACAAAGCTGTGAACGATCTGAGAGACAAGGCAAGAAGGGCATTCTATGCCATCAAAAGGAACATAAATTTCAACATACCAATTAGAATTTGGCTAAAAATACTTGAATCAGTCATAGAGCCCATTGCCCTTTATGGTCTGGGGTCCGCTCACCAACCAAGAATTCACAATATGGGACAAACACCAAATTGAGACTCTGCACGCAGAATTCTGCAAAAATATCCTCCGTGTACAACGTAGAACACCAAATAATGCATGCAGAGCAGAATTAGGCCGATACCCACTAATTATCAAAATCCAGAAAAGAGCCGTTAAATTCTATAACCACCTAAAAGGAAGTGATTCCCAAACCTTCCACAACAAAGCCATCACCTACAGAGAGATGAACCTGGAGAAGAGTCCCCTAAGAAAGCTGGTCCTGGGGCTCTGTTCACAAACACAAACACACCCTACAGAGCCCCAGGACAGCAGCACAATTAGACCCAACCAAATCATGAGAAAACAAAAAGAGAATTCCTTGACACATTGGAAAGAATTAACAAAAAAACAGAGCAAACTAGGATGCTATTTGGCCCTACACAGAGAGTACACAGCGGCAGAATACCTGACCACTGTGACTGACCCAAAATTAAGGAAAGCTTTGACTATGTACAGACTCAGTGAGCATAGCCTTGCTATTGAGAAAGGCCACCGTAGGCAGACATGGCTCTCAAGAGAAGACAGGCTATGTGCTCACTGCCCACAAAATGAGGTGGAAACTGAGCTGCACTTCCTAACCTCCTGCCCAATGTATGACCATATTATAGAGACATATTTCCCTCAGATTACACAGATCCACAAAGAATTCGAGAGAGAGAGAGAGACATTATGGATGTAAAGAGAGAGAGAGACATTATGGATGTAAAGAGGGAGAGCGAGAGAGAGAGAGAGAGACTGGTCATCTCTGTATACCTGTCTCATGACCCACTGGTTGATGCTTATTAATAAAACCCCTATCTGAGATGTCTACTGCAGCCCTCATCCTCCACATACAACACCCGTTCTGCCAGTCACATTCCGTTAAAGGTCCCCAAAGCACACACATCCCTGGATCGCTCCTCTGTTCAGTTCACTGCAGCTAGCGACTGGAACGAGCTGCAACAAACACTCAAACTGGACAGTTTTATCTCCATCTCTTCATTCAAAGACTCAGTCATGGACACTCTTACTGACAGTTGTGGCTGCTTTGTGTGATGTATTGTTGTCTCTACCTTCTTTCCCTTTGTTTTGTTATCTGTGTCCAGTAATGTTTGTATCATGTTTTGTGCTGCTACCATGTTGTGTTGCTACCATGTTGTTGTCCTTTTGTGTTGCTACCATGCTGTGTTGTCATGTGTTGCTACCATGTTGTTGTCATTTTGTGTTGCTATCATGTTTATCTTATATTGTGTTAATACCATGCTGTGTTGTCATGTGTTGCTGCCTTGCTATGTTGTTGTCTTAGGTCACTCTTTATGCAGTGTTGTCTTGTCTCTCTTGTCGTGATGTGTGTTTTGTCCTATATTTTTATTTTATTTTGGTAGGCCGTCATTGTAAATAAGAATTTGTTCTTAACTGACTTGCCTAGTTGAAATTAAGGTTAAATAACATGTAAAAATCCTCCTCCTCTCATTCTGTCCTTCATCTTCCACCAGTGTGTGATTGGTTGTAGTGTGTGTTGATGACCAGCCTGCTCTAGATATGGTCTCAAATTTGTAGTAGATATGGCCTCAGATCAGTTCTAGTGGGCAATGTGTCTGTGTCTGGCCCCCTGCCTCTCTGCCCTAGGCTGACCCAGGAAGTGTGACTGGGCCCTGAGCATCTCTACGGCATAGCAGGTGTAGGCAGGGAGAAGGTTGTTTGTGTGTGTGTGTCCGTGCGTGAGTGTGTCTGTGTGTTAGAGAGTGTTTGGGTCTAATGTGAGCCCCGGGCTAGAACCTGACTGCTGTGCCGCAGAGTTTACAAGACAGAGAGAGACAGTGAGAGAAAACAGGGTATGAGAGAGAGAGAGAGAGAGAGAGAGAGAGAGACAGAGAGAGAGAGAGAGAGAGAGAGGTAATGGGGAGTGCGATGGAGAGAGAGGATGCAGAGAAGGAATGTTGGAGAGAGAAAGAGACGGAAGATAGAGAGAGGAGCGGAGAGTAGTTTCTTGTACTAGCTCTGTCTCAGTGGGAGTGAGACGTCAGCCTCTGTCAGTCCGCTCGACCAGCCAGCCTGCAGGAGAAACAGATCTATCTCCCTCTCTCTCTTTGAGTTCTTTGCCTAAACTGAGAGACGAGACACTTCACGACTCCCAGAGAAAAAAACACAACTAGCGACAACACCAGCAGTATTATCTACAAACAAAACACAAAGGCAGTGAGGACACTAAAGAAAACCCTGAAGTCTACAATCTCCAAGGACACAAATGTTTTATTATCACTCTTAGAGTTAGACAGGATGGGTTGGTTCACTTCAAGTGCTCTAAAACAGGGCATGGAAAGAGGTCCTGGCAAGATTGTTGGAGCTGCATTTCCCCCAGTGTTTTGCGGTGAATAGGAAAGACAACAACTCTCCACCACTCAAGGCTGAGCTCCTCAAAGCCCTTGGAAATGTCAGCATCATTAGAGAGAATGTCAGTCGAGCTTCAGAGATCCCCCAGATAGATCTGGTGTCTGAGGAGATGTGATGGAGCTCATGACCTGTGGGCAAATAGAGCTTCGTCTTCTTCAGTATGGAGACACAGAAGGGGTTTATCCTCAGCTAGCTGAGTAAGTGTTCACAAACACACTGGTAACACACCCTATTGTGGTAACACGCCCTATTGTGTCTCCCTCATGTGTTGGTTTCATTACACTCTTGTAACATATTCATTACGTAGTTGTAACAGTATAACTTTAGTCCGTCCCTGTCCTCGCCCCAACCTGGGCTCGAACCAGGGACCCTGTGCACACATCAACAGTCACCCTCAAAGCATTGTTACCCATCGCTTCACAAAAGCCGCAGCCTTTGCAGAGCAAGGGGAACCACTACTTCAAGGTCTCAGAGCAAGTGACGTCACCGATTGAACTGCTAGTAGCGCGCACCACCGCTACCTAGCTAGCCATTTCACAGCCGTTACATAGTGTTTATGTCATGTATATAAAGGCTCTATGATGCTGTCATTACCACTCTTACTCCATTGTGACCTGTACAATAGATGATATTCCACTTTTTACAGGTAAAGTTATATTTAAAGAAGGGAAATGTTTCCTATCATAACCGATAGTCACTAGAGAATTTATAGTGTGTACGTGTCATGTGCGTCATCATTTGTCCCTATTGATCTCTCTGCACCCCCACTCACTGAGATATTGACTTGTTCAAGTGTTTATCCTGTCTGGCAGCGTTTATAGATGATCACGTAGACAGGCAAACACACGCGCAAGCATGCAGACACACACACCCCTCCCTTCCTGCTGTGTCTGAGCCTCTCCCTCTGTGCAGGTCTTATTGAATCTATAAGGTGTTACATCTCAGATATCGCTCGGCGGTATTGACGTGTGTGTCTGTGATGAAAGAGTCTGTCTCTAAAGGGTCATAGGTGGAGGGTCAGGGCAGGGTGTGTTACCCACAGGAAGTGATAATGAGACCGTGAGGTTGTGCGAGGGGGGGGGGGGGGGGGGGTCTGTCACAGCCCCTCAATTCATTAAGCTGTCTGAACAGCTCCTTAAAGCGGTGGTGACAGTGTCTCAGACCTATAAACACACGTACACACACACATACACACACTGTCTCCCTCCTCCACCTCTCCATTCATGCAAAGCCCCTGTGGACTGTGTTTATCATATCAGTGTTAGAATCAGCACTCGGCTGCTAATGTCTTGTGATCCTATGAGGCCACGCTCCTGTTGCTGTGATTGGCTGGCTGGCTTACTCTGTGTCCGGCCTTGGCACTAATTAGCTTCATCTCCTGCTCCAATTAGAGGAAATGACTTCTAACTCCTAAACAAGCCTCACTTAGCAGACATAACAACAGGAGTACTGCACCTCTCTCAGCCTCAATGCCCTCCTTTTAAAACAGGGAAGCACAGTTGTATGTCACTGTAAACACTTTGGTTAGGTAACACCTTTTCTAATGTGCTATTTACAGTACCTGGCATTTACTTATAACGATGTGTAAGTGAGTATTTTAAAGTAGTCGTACCAGGTATAGAATGGTGGCAGTCCCAGTAGTGTAACTGATCTCCCTGCTTCCTGTCAGTCCCAGTAGTGTAACTGATCTCCCTGCTACCCGTCAGTCCCAGTAGTGTAACTGATTTCCCTGCTTCCTGTCAGTCCCAGTAGTGTAATTGATCTCCCTGCTGCCCATCAGTCCCAGTAGTGTAACTGATCTACCTGCTTACTGTCAGTCCCAGTAGTGTAACTGATCTCCCTGCTACCCGTCAGTCCCAGTAGTGTAACTGATCTCCCTGCTTCCCGTCAGTCCCAGTAGTGTAACTGATCTCCCTGCTACCCGTCAGTCCCAGTAGTGTAACTGATTTCCCTGCTTCCTGTCAGTCCCAGTAGTGTAATTGATCTCCCTGCTGCCCATCAGTCCCAGTAGTGTAACTGATCTACCTGCTTACTGTCAGTCCCAGTAGTGTAATTGATCTCCCTGCTTCTTGTCAGTCCCAGTAGTGTAATTGATCTCACTGCTTCCTGTCAGTCCCAGTAGTGTAATTGATCTCCCTGCTTCCCGTCAGTCCCAGTAGTGTAATTGATCTCCCTGCTTCCTGTCAGTCCCAGTAATGTAATTGATCTCCCTGCTTCCCGTCAGTCCCAGTATTGTAATTGATCTCCCTGCTTTCCATCAGTCCCAGTAGTGTAACTGATCTCCCTGCTTCCTGTCAGTCCCAGTAGTGTAATTTATCTCCCTGCTTCCCGTCAGTCCCAGTAGTGTAATTGATCTCCCTGCTTCCCATCAGTCCCAGTAGTGTAATTGATCTCCCTGCTTCCCGTCAGTCCCAGTAGTGTAATTGATCTCCCTTCTTCCCATCAGTCCCAGTAATGTAATTTATCTCCCTGCTTCCTGTCAGTCCCAGTAATGTAATTGATCTCCCTTCTTCCCATCAGTCCCAGTAGTGTAATTGATCTCCTTGCTTCCCATCAGTCCCAGTAGTGTAACTGATCTCCCTGCTTCCCATCAGTCCCAGTAATGTAATTGATCTCCCTGCTTCCCGTCAGTCCCAGTTGTGTAATTGATCTCCCTGCTTTCCATCAGTCCCAGTAGTGTAACTGATCTCCCTGCTTCCCGTCAGTCCCAGTAGTGTAATTGATCTCCCTGCTTCCCATCAGTCCCAGTAGTGTAATTTATCTCCCTTCTTCCCACCAGTCCCAGTAGTGTAATTGATCTCCCTTCTTCCCATCAGTCCCAGTAGTCTAATTGATCTCCCTGCTTCCCATCAGTCCCAGTAGTGTAATTGATCTCCCTGCTTCCCGTCAGTCCCAGTAGTGTAATTGATCTCCCTGCTTCCTGTCAGTCCCAGTAATGTAATTGATCTCCCTGCTTCCCGTCAGTCCCAGTAGTGTAATTGATCTCCCTGCTCCCTGTCAGTCCCAGTAGTGTAACTGATCTCCCTGCTTCCTGTCAGTCCCAGTAGTGTAATTGATCTCCCTGTATTTGATCTCCCTGCTTCCCGTCAGTCCCAGTAGTGTAATTGATTTCCCTGCTTCCCATCAGTCCCAGTAGTGTAATTGATCTCCCTGCTTCCCTTCAGTCCCAGTAGTGTAATTGATCTCCCTTCTTCCCATAAGTCCCAGTAGTGTAATTGATTTCCCTGCTTCCCATCAGTCCCAGTAGTGTAATTGATCTCCCTGCTTCCTGTCAGTCCCAGTAATGTAATTGATCTCCCTGCTTCCCATCAGTCCCAGTAGTGTAATTGATCTCCCTGCTTTCCATCAGTCCCAGTACTGTAATTGATCTCCCTGCTTCCCGTCAGTCCCAGTAGTGTAATTGATCTTCCTGCTTCCTGTCAGTCCCAGTAGTGTAATTGATCTCCCTGCTTCCCGTCAGTCCCAGTAATGTAATTGATCTCCCTGCTTCCTGTCAGTCCCAGTAATGTAATTGATCTCCCTGCTTCCCGTCAGTCCCAGTAATGTAATTGATCTCCCTGCTTCCTGTCAGTCCCAGTAATGTAATTGATCTCCCTGCTTCCCATCAGTCCCAGTTGTGTAATTGATCTCCCTGCTTCCAGTCAGTCCCAGTAATGTAATTGATCTCCCTGCTTCCCATCAGTCCCAGTAATGTAATTGATCTCCCTGCTTCCTGTCACTCCCAGTAATGTAATTGATCACCCTGCTTCCCGTCAGTCCCAGTAGTGTAATTGATCTCCCTGCTCCCTGTCAGTCCCAGTAGTGTAACTGATCTCCCTGCTTCCTGTCAGTCCCAGTAGTGTAATTGATCTCCCTGTATTTGATCTCCCTGCTTCCCGTCAGTCCCAGTAGTGTAATTGATTTCCCTGCTTCCCATCAGTCCCAGTAGTGTAATTGATCTCCCTGCTTCCCTTCAGTCCCAGTAGTGTAATTGATCTCCCTTCTTCCCATAAGTCCCAGTAGTGTAATTGATTTCCCTGCTTCCCATCAGTCCCAGTAGTGTAATTGATCTCCCTGCTTCCCGTCAGTCCCAGTAGTGTAATTGATCTCCCTGCTTCCTGTCAGTCCCAGTAATGTAATTGATCTCCCTGCTTCCCATCATTCCCAGTAGTGTAATTGATCTCCCTGCTTTCCATCAGTCGCAGTACTGTAATTGATCTCCCTGCTTCCCGTCAGTCCCAGTAGTGTAATTGATCTTCCTGCTTCCTGTCAGTCCCAGTAGTGTAATTGATCTCCCTGCTTCCCGTCAGTCCCAGTAATGTAATTGATCTCCCTGCTTCCTGTCAGTCCCAGTAATGTAATTGATCTCCCTGCTTCCCGTCAGTCCCAGTAATGTAATTGATCTCCCTGCTTCCTGTCAGTCCCAGTAATGTAATTGATCTCCCTGCTTCCCATCAGTCCCAGTTGTGTAATTGATCTCCCTGCTTCCAGTCAGTCCCAGTAATGTAATTGATCTCCCTGCTTCCCATCAGTCCCAGTAATGTAATTGATCTCCCTGCTTCCTGTCAGTCCCAGTAATGTAATTGATCACCCTGCTTCCCGTCAGTCCCAGTAATGTAATTGATCTCCCTGCTTCCTGTCAGTCCCAGTAATGTAATTGATATCCCTGCTTCCTGTCAGTCCCAGTAATGTAATTGATCTCCCTGCTTCCAATCAGTCCCAGTAGTGTAATTGAGCTCACTGCTTCCCGTCAGTCAAAGTAATGTAATTGATCCCCCTGCTTCCCATCAGTCCCAGCAGTGTAACTGATCTCCCAGCTCCCCATCAGTGTAATTGATCTCCCTGCTTCCCGTCAGTCCCAGTAATGTAATTGATCTCCCTGCTTCCTGTCAGTCCCAGTAGTGTAGCTGATCTCCCTGCTTCCTGTCAGTCCCAGTAGTGTAATTGATCTCCCTGTATTTGATCTCCCTGCTTCCAGTCAGTCCCAGTAGTGTAATTTATCTCCCTGCTTCCTGTCAGTCCCAGTAATGTAATAGATCTCCCTGCTTCCCGTCAGTCCCAGTAGTGTAATTGATCTCCCTGCTTCCCATCAGTCCCAGTAGTGTAATTGATCTCCCTGTAATTGATCTCCCTGCTTCCCGTCATTCCCAGTAATGTAATTGATCTCCCTGCTTCCCATCAGTCCCAGTAGTGTAATTGATCTTCCTGTAATTGATCTCCCTGCTTCCCGTCCGTCCCAGTAATGTAATTGATCTCCCTGCTTCCCGTCAGTCCCAGTAGTGTAATTGATCTCCCTGCTTCCCGTCAGTCCCAGTAATGTAATTTATCTCCCTGCTTCCCATCAGTCCCAGTAGTGTAATTGATCTCCCTGTAATTTATCTCCCTGCTTCCTGTCAGTCCCAGTAATGTAATTGATCTCCATGCTTCCCGTCAGTCCCAGTAGTGTAATTGATCTCCCTGCTTCCCGTCAGTCCCAGTAGTGTAATTGATCTCCCTGCTTCCCGTCAGTCCCAGTAATGTAATTTATCTCCCTGCTTCCCATCAGTCCCAGTAGTGTAACTGATCTCCCAGCTTCCCATCAGTCCCAGTAGTGTAATTGATCTCCCTGCTTCCCGTCAGTCTCAGTAATGTAATTGATCTCCCTGCTTCCCATCAGTCCCAGTAGTGTAACTGATCTCCCAGCTTCCCATCAGTCCCAGTAGTGTAATTGATCTCCCTGCTTCCCGTCAGTCTCAGTAATGTAATTGATCTCCCTGCTTCCCGTCAGTCTCAGTAATGTAATTGATCTCCCTGCTTCCCATCAGTCCCAGTAATGTAATTGATCTCCCTGCTTCCCATCAGTCCCAGTAATGTAATTGATCTCCCTGCTTCCCGTCAGTCTCAGTAATGTAATTGATCTTCCTGCTTCCCATCAGTCCCAGTAGTGTAATTGATCTCCCTGCTTCCCGTCAGTCTCAGTAATGTAATTGATCTTCCTGCTTCCCGTCAGTCTCAGTAATGTAATTGATCTCCCTGCTTAGCTAAGAGCAGCAGGAGCTTTTAGTTTGGGCACACAGCCAAGATGTGTTTTTTTTTTAGTCCTTGTAACTTTGTGTTTATTTGTGAGTGTGTGCGTTCCTGTAACCCCTGGCTCCTCAAGAGAAGTCCTTACCACACACATGGCTACAGTACCTCCCTGGCTCCTCAAGAGAAGTCCTTACCACACACATGGCTACAGTACCTCCCTGGGTTCTCAATAGAAGTCCTTACCACACACATGGCTACAGTACCTCCCTGGGTCCTCAAGAGAAGTCCTTACCACACACATGGCTACAGTAGCTCCCTGACTCCTCAAGAGAAGTCCTTACCACACACATGGCTACAGTAGCTCCCTGGCTCCTCAAGAGAAGTCCTTACCACACACACACGGCTACAGTAGCTCCCTGACTCCTCAAGAGAAGTCCTTACCACGCACGGCTACAGTAGCTCCCTGACTCCTCAAGAGAAGTCCTTACCACACACACACGGCTACAGTAGCTCCCTGACTCCTCAAGAGAAGTCCTTACCACGCACGGCTACAGTAGCTCCCTGACTCCTCAAGAGAAGTCATTAGTAGAGTGACTTATGTATTTTTAGTATTTTTACGTGAGAAGTGGGTGTTTAAGAGAGCCTCGTCAGTCTGCAGGACTTACCCTGCTCCATCTCCCTGTCTGTCTCCATACTTCATCTCCCTGTCTGTCTCCCTGCTCCATCTCCCTGTCTGTTTCCCTGTCTGTCTCCCTGCTCCATCTCCCTGTTTGACTCCCTGCTCGCTCTCCTTGTCTGTCTCCATACTCCATCTCCCTGTCTGTCTCCCTGCTTCATCTCCCTGTCTGTTTCCATACTCTATCTCCCTATCTGTCTCCCTGCTCCATCTCCATGTCTGTCTCCCTGCTCCATCTCCCTGTCTGTCTCCATACTTCATCTCCCTGCCTGTCTCCCTGCTCCATCTCCCTGTCTGTTTCTCTGTCTGTCTCCCTGCTCCATCTTCCTGTCTGACTCCCTGTCTGTCTCCCTGCTCGATCTCCCTGTCTGACTCCCTGTCTGTCTCCTCGTCTGGCTCCCTGCTCCATCTCCCTGTCTGTCTCCCTGCTCCATCTCCCTGTCTGTCTCCCTGCTCCAACTCCCTGTCTGTCCCCTGTCTCTCTCTCTGCCAGTCTGTCTGTCTCTCTGTCTCCCTGTCGCTCTGTCTCTCTCTCTCTCTGTCTGTCTGTCTCTCTGTCTGTCTCCCTGCCTTTCTGCTCCATCTCCCTGTCTGTCTCCCTGTCTGTCTCCATGCTCCATCTCCCTGTCTGTTTCCCTGCTCCATCTCCCTGTCTGTCTCCCTGTCTGACTCCCTGCTCCATCTCCCTGTCTGTTTCCATGCTCCATCTCCCTGTCTGTCTCGCTGCTCCATCTCCCTGTCGGTCTCCCTGTCTGTCTCCCCGTCTGGCTCCCTGCTCCATCTCCCTGTCTGTCTCGCTGCTCCATCTCCCTGTCTGCCTCCCTGCTCCATCTCCCTGTCTGACTCCCTGCTCGATCTCCCTGTCTGACTCCCTGCTCGATCTCCCTGTCTGACTCCCTGTCTGTCTCCCTGTCTGACTCCCTGTCTGTCTCCCTGTCCGTCTCCCTGTCTGTCTCCCTGCTCCATCTGCCTCTCTGTCTCGCTGCTCCATCTCCCTGTCTGTCTCCCTGCTCCATCTCCCTGTCTGTATCCCTGCTCCATCTCCCTGTCTGGCTCCCTGCTCCAACTCCCTGTCTGACTCCCTTCTCCAACTCCCTGTCTGGCTCCCTGCCTCTCTTCTCCATCTCCCCGTCTGTCTCCCTGCTCCATCTTCCTGTCTGTCTCCCTGCTCCATCTCCCTGTCTGGCTCCCTGTCTCTCTTCTCCATCTCCCTGTCTGTCTCCCTGCTCCATCTCCCTGTCTGTCTTTCTGCTCCATCTCCCTGTCTGTCTCCCTGTCTCTTTATCTATATCTCTGTCTGTCTTTCTGTCTCTCTGCTCCATCTCCCTGTCTGTCCCCTGTCTCTCTCTCTGCCAGTCTGTCTGTCTCCCTGTCGCTCTGTCTCTCTCTCTCTCTGTCTGTCTGTTTCTCTGTCTGTCTCTCTGTCTGTCTCACTCTGTCTGTCTGTTTCCCTGTCTTTCTGTCTCTCTGTCTGTCTCTCTGTCTCTCTGTCTGTCGCTCTGTCTATCTCTCTCTCTGTCTTTCTGCTTCATCTCCCTGTCTGTATCCCTGTCTCCCTGCTCCATCTCCCTGTCTGTCTCCATGTCTCCATGTCTCCCTGCTCCAACTCCCTGTCTGGCTCCCTGTCTCTCTTCTCCATCTCCCTGTCCTTCTCCCTGCTCCATCTCCCTGTCTGATTCCCTGCTCCATCTCCCTGTCTGGCTCCCTGCTCCATCTCCCTGTCTGGCTCCTTGTCTCCCTGCACCATCTCCCTGTCTGTTTCCCTGTTTCTCTTCTCCATCTCCCTGTCTGTCTCCCTGCTCCATCTCCCTGTCTGGCTCCCTGCTCCATCTCCCTGCCTGGCTCCCTGTCTCTCTTCTCCATCTCCCTGTCTGTCCCTGCCTGTCTCCCTGTTTCTCTGTCTCACTCTCTGTCTGTCTCTCTGTCTGTCTGTCTGTTTCCCTGTCTTTCTGTCTCACTCTCTGTCTCTCTGTCTGTCTCTGTCTCTGTCTGTCTTTCTGCTCCATCTCCCTGTCTGTCTCCCTGTCTCTTTATCTCTCTCTCTGTCTGTCTTTCTGTCTCTCTGCTCCAACTCCCTGTCTGTCCCCTGTCTCTCTCTCTGCCAGTCTGTCTGTCTCTCTGTCTCCCTGTCGCTCTGTCTCTCTCTCTCTCTGTCTGTCTGTCTCTCTGTCTGTCTCCCTGCCTTTCTGCTCCATCTCACTATCTGTCTCCCTATCTCTGTCTCTCTCTCTCTCTGTCTGTCGCTCTGTCTGTCTTTCTGCTCCACCTCCCTCCCTCCCTCCCTCCCTCCCTCCCTCCCTCCCTCCCTCCCTCCCTCCCTCCCTCCCTGTCTCCCTCCCTGTCTCTCTGTCTGTCTCTCTGTCTGTCTCTCTGTCTGTCTCTCTGTCTGTCTCTCTGTCTGTCTCTCTGTCTGTCTCTCTGTCTGTCTCTCTGTCTCTCTGTCTCTCTGCTCCATATCCCTGTCTGTCTCCCTGTGTCTCTGTCTGTCTCCCTGTGTCTCTGTCTGTCTGTCTGTCTGTCTGTCTGTATGCTCCATCTCACTATCTGTCTCTCTGTCTCTGTCTCGCTCTCTGTCTCTCTGTCTGTCTCTCTGCTCCATCTCCCTGTCTGTCTCCCTCTCTCTGCTCCATCTCACTGTCTGTCTCCCTGTCTGTCTCCCTGTCTCTCTGTCTCTCTGTTTCTCTCTTTGTCTGTCTCTCTGTTGTGTCTGTCTCCCTGTCTCTCTCCTCTGTCTCCCGGTCTTACTGTCTGTGTCTCTCTGTCTGTCTCTCTGTTTGTCTCCCTGTCTCTCTGTCTATCTCAAATCAAAATCAGATCAAATTTTATTTGTCACATACACATGGTTAGCAGATGTTAATGCAAGTGTAGCGAAATGCTTGTGCTTCTAGTTCCGAAAATGCAGTGTTAACCAACGAGTAATCTACCCTAACAATTTCACAACAACTACCTTATACACACAAGTGTAAAGGAATGAAAGAATATGTACATATAAATATATGAATGAGTGATGGTACAGAACGGCATAGGCAAGATGCAGTAGATGGTATAGAGTACAGTATATACATATGAGATGAGTAATGTAGGGTATGTAAACATTATATGAAGTGGCTAGTGATACATATATTACATCTATTTTTACATTATTAAAGTGGCTGGAGTTGAGTCGGTGTGTTGGCAGCAGCCCCTCAATGTTAGTGGTGGCTGTTTAACAGTCTGATGGCCTTGAGATATAAGCAGTTTTTCAGTCTCTCGGTCCCAGCTTTGATGCACCTGTACTGACCTTGCCTTCTGGATGATAGCGGGGTGAACAGGCAGTGGCTCGGGTGGTGTAGGTGTCCTGGAGGGCAGGTAGTTTGCCCCCGGTGATGCGTTGTGCAGACCTCACTACCCTCTGGAGAGAGCCTTACGGTTGTGGGCGGAGCAGTTGCCGTACCAGGCTGTGATACAGCGCCTTCTTCACCACGCTGTCTGTGTGGGTGGACCATTTCAGTTTGTCTGTGTTGTGTACGCCGAGGTACTTAAAACTTACTACCCTCTCCACTACTGTCCCGTCGATGTGGATACGGGGCTGCTCCCTCTGCTGTTTCCTGAAGTCCACGATCATCTCCTTTGTTTCGTTGACGTTGAGTGTGAGGTTATTTTCCTGACACCACACTCCGAGGGCCCTCACCTCCTCCTGTAGGCCATCTCGTCATTGTTGGTAATCAAGCCTACCACTGTAGTCTCGTCTGCAAACTTGATGTCTGTCTCTCTCTCGCTGTCTCTCTGTCTGTCTCCCTGTCTCTCTGCTCCATCTCTCCGTCTATCTCTCTGTCTGTCTCCCTGTCTCTCTGCTCCATCTCCCTGTCTACCTCTCTGTCTGTCTCGCTGTCTCTCTGTCTGTCTCCCTGTGTCTCTGCCTCCAGCTGAGAGCTATGTTTATTTCATAAGGCCCTGTGACCAGCGCTGTGTTTTTGTCTGGAGATGTGCGTCGCCGTCCCCGCCTGTCTCTTCCACTTGTCAATGGCCTCTTTTAAGTCCTATACCCACCTTTCCTCTTCTCTTCCTCTTCTCCTCTTCTCCTCCTCCTCTGACAGCTTCCCTCTGTTCTTCCCTCTTCTTTTCATGGTCAGCCCTTCCGCTCTTGCTTGAATGCTCGTCCCTCGCTCCGTCTCGGAAGAGGAGAGGAGCAGTGTGATGCACATCTCAAGAGACCTGAGCTGTCTCTTTCTCCCTCTCTCTCTCCTTCTGTCTTTGTCTCTGTCAAGGCTCTGTCACTTCAGTCAGGGACGTGTCTTTAATACCCACTGCTGGATAGCCCCTAGTTGGCTTTTTATAGCCGTTTATATCAAAGCTGTGACAGCTGCTAAAAACGGTCCCCCGGAAGACAAGGCACCTTAGTTGTTAATGGAACTATATTATACACACACACACACACACACACACACACACACACACACACACACACACACACACACACACACACACACACACACACACACACACACAGAGGGAGACAAGGCACTTGAGTAGTTAATGGCACTACCCAAACACTGTAGCATGATGGCTTTGAAGTCGATGGCTTTGAGTTGCTGAGCTGTCTGAAAGTGGGACAAACTTAGTTAAAACGGTCTGTAATGTTTGGTGACTGTGACGTAGATATGCCATGTGCTGTGGAAACCTCTTCCTCTTGTATATTTAGATATGAGCTGTATTCAGACAGGCCAGGTACATTATGTTGATGCCAGAAGTGATGAAAGTGATTCATTTGCATGTTTTCTATTAAAATGGATGATTGACGTCATCATCTTTGTCTCTTCCAGACATCCAGTGTGATTGAGGGCGTGGCCAGAGTCAGCAAGGAGGCGGATTCTGCCTTACATACATCAGCAGTGAGCGAATCACAATCAACGGAACCTGGGGTTGGCCACACCCCTTCTCTACCCCCCAACCTGGAGCCAGAGAGAGGAGACCGCCCACCTTCCAGTAAGTACCTTGACTTCTGACCCCTGACCTCCAAGCCCTGCTCCTGCCCTCTGTCCCCACCAAAACATTAAATTGTGTGTGGGTTAGAATGAATTATCTCTGACTCCTAGGTTTTTTGTGCTGCACAAATTCTTCCATTGTCTTTTATTTGCTCTCTTACGTTATTTCTTCTACCCCGACCTACCTTTCTCCTCCTCTCTCTACCTTTCTCCTCCTCTCTCTACCTTTCTCCTCCTCTCTATACTTTTCTCCTCCTCTCTCTACCTTTCTCCTCCTCTCTACCTTTCTCCTCCTCTCTATACCTTTCTCCTCTCTCTACCTTTCTCCTCCTCTCTCTACCTTTCTCCTCCTCTCTCTACCTTTCTCCTCCTCTCTCTACCTTTCTCCTCCTCTCTCTACCGTTCTCCTCCTCTCTATACCTTTCTCCTCCTCTCTCTACCTTTCTCCTCCTCTCTCTACCTTTCTCCTCCTCTCTCTACCTTTCTCCTCCTCTTTCTACCTTTCTCCTCCTCTCTCTACCTTTCTCCTCCTCTCTACCTTTCTCCTCCTCTCTCTACCTTTCTCCTCCTCTCTCTACCTTTCTCCTCCTCTCTATACCTTTCTCCTTCTCTCTCTACCTTTCTCCTCCTCTCTATACCTTTCTCCTCCTCTCCCTACCTTTCTCCTCCTCTCTCTACCTTTCTCCTCCTCTCTCTACCTTTCTCCTCCTCTCTCTACCTTTCTCCTCCTCTCTATACTTTTCTCCTCCTCTCTCTACCTTTCTCCTCCTCTCTACCTTTCTCCTCCTCTCTATACCTTTCTCCTCTCTCTACCTTTCTCCTCCTCTCTCTACCTTTCTCCTCCTCTCTCTACCTTTCTCCTCCTCTCTCTACCTTTCTCCTCCTCTCTCTACCGTTCTCCTCCTCTCTATACCTTTCTCCTCCTCTCTCTACCTTTCTCCTCCTCTCTCTACCTTTCTCCTCCTCTCTCTACCTTTCTCCTCCTCTTTCTACCTTTCTCCTCCTCTCTCTACCTTTCTCCTCCTCTCTACCTTTCTCCTCCTCTCTCTACCTTTCTCCTCCTCTCTCTACCTTTCTCCTCCTCTCTATACCTTTCTCCTTCTCTCTCTACCTTTCTCCTCCTCTCTATACCTTTCTCCTCCTCTCCCTACCTTTCTCCTCCTCTCTCTACCTTTCTCCTCCTCTCTCTACCTTTCTCCTCCTCTCTATACCTTTCTCCTTCTCTCTCTACATTTCTCCTCCTCTCTATACCTTTCTCCTCCTCTCTCTACCTTTCTCCTCCTCTCTCTATCTTTCTCCTCCTCTTTCTACCTTTCTCCTCCTCTCTCTACCTTTCTCCTCCTCTCTACCTTTCTCCTCCTCTCTATACCTTTCTCCTCCTCTCTCTACCTTTCTCCTCCTCTCTCTACCTTTCTCCTCCTCTCTCTACCTTTCTCCTCCTCTCTCTACCTTTCTCCTCCTCTCTATACCTTTCTCCTTCTCTCTCTACCTTTCTCCTCCTCTCTCTACCTTTCTCCTCCTCTCTCTACCTTTCTCCTCCTCTCTCTACCTTTCTCCTCCTCTCTATACCTTTCTCCTCCTCTCTCTACCTTTCTCCTGCTCTCTCTCTACCTTTCTCCTCCTCTCTCTACCTTTCTCCTCCCCTCTCTACCTTTCTCCTCCTCTCTCTACCTTTCTCCTCCTCTCTATACCTTTCTCCTCTCTCTACCTCTCTCCTCCTCTCTCTACCTTTCTCCTCCTCTCTCTACCTTTCTCCTCCTCTCTCTACCTTTCTCCTCCTCTCTCTACCGTTCTCCTCCTCTCTATACCTTTCTCCTCCTCTCTCTACCTTTCTCCTCCTCTCTCTACCTTTCTCCTCCTCTCTCTACCTTTCTCCTCCTCTTTCTACCTTTCTCCTCCTCTCTCTACCTTTCTCCTCCTCTCTACCTTTCTCCTCCTCTCTCTACCTTTCTCCTCCTCTTTCTACCTTTCTCCTCCTCTCTATACCTTTCTCCTTCTCTCTCTACCTTTCTCCTCCTCTCTCTACCTTTCTCCTCCTCTCTCTACCTTTCTCCTTCTCTCTCTACCTTTCTCCTTCTCTCTCTACCTTTCTCCTCCTCTCTCTACCTTTCTCCTCCTCTCTCTACCTTTCTCCTCCTCTCTATACCTTTCTCCTCCTCTCTCTACCTTTCTCCTGCTCTCTCTCTACCTTTCTCCTCCTCTCTCTTCTCCTTCTGTCTCTTTCTTTACATTTGCAACGCTTACCTGACACAGGCTGTCTGGTTCAGCCATTGTTTATCCTGTTGTGTGGTATTTAAATACTGTTAAGGTTATCTGCCGTACTGTGAAGCTCTGCTTTCCTGGTATTGTGTCACTCCCAACAGCAGGATAGGATTGTTATCAAAGCCTCGTGGGATGTGGTGTGTACTTCCTCATAGCTGCTTTCTATTCATGAAAATGATTTCAGCAGAAGTTCCTTTCACACTCTGGATGTGTTTCAGTTCTGTGGGTTTTAAAGTAAGAGGGAGTTTCTGCCAGTGTATATTCTGACGTTCATGTCTCTCCTAAGTCTGACTGAACCTAGTGAAGCAGTATCTATTCAGTATCTATTCGGTATCTATTCAGTATCTATTCCGTATCTATTCCGTATCTATTCAGTATCTATTCGGTATCTATTCAGTATCTATTCCGTTTCTATTCCGTATCTATTCAGTATCTATTCAGTATCTATTCGGTATCTATTCAGTATCTATTCCGTATCTATTCGGTATCTATTCGGTATCTATTCGGTATCTATTCCGTATCTATTCAGTATCTATTCCGCATCTATTTGGTATCTATTCAGTATCTATTCGGTATCCATTCAGTATCTATTCAGTATCTATTCCGTATCTATTCCGTATCTATTCAGTATCTATTCCGTATCTATTTGGTATCTATTCAGTATCTATTCAGTATCTATTCGGTATCTATTCAATATCTATTCGGTATCTATTCAGTATCTATTCAGTATCTATTCGGTATCTATTCAGTATCTATTCGGTATCTATTCGGTATCTATTCGGTATCTATTCAGTATCTATTCAGTATCTATTCCAAATACTTTTTTCACAACTGCCACCAGTTTGACAGCAGTAAATGGACAACAAATACATATTGACATAGTCAAACAAATAGAAGTGTGTCAGAACGTGCAAGGGATGTTTCATGCTGAAACCCTCATATTAAACAGCAATATTCACTAAGTTGATGGTTTGTAATAAGTATAATGTTTTACAGGTTTGTCATATACAAAAATAAAATATACCAACATTCTGGAAGTTTACTGGTAAATCTAGAAAGTTTCCAGTAATATACCTCACTCTGGGACGCTGTCTATAGTAACTTTGCTGTATTCTGTCCCTATCCGCTGTCAGGGTCCGCTGTGTGTGTGTGTGTGTGATCGTGTGTGTGATCGTGTGTGTGTGTGTGATCATCAGTGTGTGTGTGTGTGTGTGTGTGTGTGTGTGTGTGTGTGTGTGTGTGCGTGTGTGTGTGATCATCAGTGTGTGTGATCGTCAGTGTGTGTGTGTGTGGGGGGGGCTCAGTTCCAGCCCCATGGCATACGCTGCTCTAAGCTGCTCTGACAGAAAGTGTCTCCTTAACTCAGCAGGTTCTTATCTGCACTTCCTGTTTCCTGTGTGATATTAGACTGCTGACCCTGATGTGTTGTAACAGAGGAACCGTGTGTGTGAGAGAGAGAGAGAGACATGTCTGTCCCCTAAAGTGTCCTGCGTTGGCTCGGTGCCGTGTATGTGTGTAACAGACTTTTGGCTAGTCCCCGGTGAAAGATTGTTTACTGTGAGGTGTGGGAGGGCTCATCTCTGAGGAGAGACGGAGAGAGCCTCATCGCTAAACATACACAGCAAGAGGAGAGAGGGATGAAGAGGATTGAGGTAGAAGAGAGATGGAGAAGGAATGAGTAAAGACAGATGGACTTCAGAGTAAGAGGTGAGGGAGAGTGAGAAAATGGTGAGATGGAGACAGAGAAAAGAAAAGGAGATATGAAATAAAGAGATGGGAAACCGACATGAAGGAGGAAAGGAGAAAGTGATAACTAAAGGGGGAAGAGAGAGAGGGACAGATACACTGTGAAAGGGTGGAGGCTGTGCACATTGATGTGAGGAGACAGGAGCACTTTCCACATAAATGCACTGAGCTCTGAGTCTGAGCTCTCTGATGGACTCCTCCAGGGCACAGACACACACACACACACACACACACACACACACACACACACACACACACACACACACACACACACACACACACACACACACACACACACACACACACACACACACACACACACACACACACCACACACACACAAACAACTTCCCTCTCATATTCTCCATCCTCCTCACCTCATCCATCGTTCTCTCTCTCTTCTCTTCCTCTGTATCTCTCTCTTCTCTTCCTCTGCATCTCTCTCTTCCTCTGTATCTCTCTCTCTCTTCTCTTCCTCTGTATCTCTCTCTCTCTCTTCTCTTCCTCTGTATCTCTCTCTCTCTTCTCTTCCTCTGTATCTCTCTCTCTCTTCTCTTCCTCTGTATCTCTCTCTCTCTCTTCTCTTCCTCTGTATCTCTCTCTTCTCTTCCTCTGTATCTCTCTCATTCTCTTCCTCTGTAACTCTCTCTCTCTCTTCTCTTCCTCTGTAACTCTCTCTCTCTCTTCTCTTCCTCTGTAACTCTCTCTCTCTTCTCTCCAGTCTACCTAGATGAGTAAACTCCCTCATAAGGAGATAGGTATAAAGTACAGGTCTATGTAATATAAATCTTTATAAACCTTCAAGAAGGTATTTCCACGACATCCTATGGTTTCCATGTTCTGGGGTGAATTATGTGGTCTCCTCATGTTTAACAAAGTAGGATATGATCTCTAACCTTTGCCTGACCTTTGCATAACCCCCTCGCTAATGTACCACACATCATTCTGCAAAACCACAATAAGACACATTTAGGCACATTCAGATACATCACTATGGGAATTGTTTTCAGCTGTGTGTGTGTGTGTGTGTGTGTGTGTTTGAGGCCTCTCTTCCTGTCCTAGTCTCTGTGATGCCGTTCCCGTCAGTGTGATGATGATTAGTGATAATGCATGTTGACAGTGTTTCCTCTCTGCCCCCAGCAGAAACACATGGGAATACTCGATGAATAGCTCCAGGAATTTAACAATAACTCTCAGTGATTGGTCAAACTGACGGGCCATCCCTTTCAGAAACAGGCCCAATTAAAAAACTCCTGTTTCAGTGGGATGACAGCACTTAATGTGTAGATCTGACGTGTGTGTGTCCTGTCAGACTGTGTCCTGACACAGAATCATCAACATATTAAAGACCCTGACACACACACACACACACACACACACACACACACACACACACACTGACGCTTCCCGGACACACATGCAGGCTCATGAGTAGTGACAGGCTCTTGGGCCGAGCGAGCTTGTTTTGGGTGTGTCAGTGTGCATTACAGCAGTAGTAGTGAACAGTGCTAGGACAGATATACAGAGAGATACAGAGAGATAAAGAAAGATACAGAGAGATACAGAGAGATACAGAGAGATACAGAGATACAGAGATACAGAGAGATACAGAGATACAGAGAGATGCAGAGATACAGAAAGATACAGAGATACAGAGATACAGAGAGATACAGAGATGCAGAGCGATACAGAGAGATACAGAGAGATACAGAGATATACAGAGAGATACAGTGAGATACAGAGCGATACAGAGAGATACAGAGATACAGAGAGAGAGAAAGATTCCCCTGGACATTTGCAAAACAAACTGTATGTAAATGATTATCCCATCCAGCCTCCAGCAAGAGACTGATTGTGGAATTAGAAAATGAAAAGTAGGTAGCGAGACATGGTGAGACACAGATTTATAGAGACTGAGATAGGGTGAGAGAGGGTGAGACAGGTTTATAGAGACTGAGATAGGGGGAGAGAGGGTGAGACAGGTTTATAGAGACTGAGATATGGGGAGAGAGGGTGAGACAGGTTTATAGAGACTGAGATATGGGGAGAGAGGGTGAGACACATGTTTATAGAGACTGAGATAGGGGAGAGAGGGTGAGACACAGGTTTATAGAGACTGAGATAGGGTGAGAGAGGGTGAGACATGTTTATAGAGACTGAGATAGGGGAGAGAGGGTGAGACAGGTTTATAGAGACTGAGATAGGGGGAGAGAGGGTGAGACAGGTTTATAGAGACTGAGATAGGGTGAGACAGGTTTTTAGAGAATGGGATAGGGTGAGACAGTTTTATAGAGACTGAGATAGGGTGAGATACAGGTTTATAGAGACTGAGATAGGGTGAGAGAGGATGAGATACAGGTTTATAGAGACTGAGATAGGGTGGGAGAGGGTGAGACAGGTTTTATAGACTGAGATAGGGTGAGAGAAGGTGAGACAGGTTTATAGAGACTGAGATAGGGTTATTTAGACTGAGATAGGGTGAGATAGGGAGAGATACATGTTTATAGAGACTGGGATAGGGGAGATATATCAGTCTCAGGTTTATAGAGACTGAGATAGGGTGAGATATAGATTTATAGAGACTGAGATTGGGTGAGATACAGGTTTATAGACACTGAGATATGGGGAGAGAGGGGCAGATACAGGTTTATAGAGACTGAGATAGGGTGACATAGGGAGAGATACGGGTATATAGAGACTGAGAAAGGGTGAGATAGGGAGAGATACAGGTTTATAGAGACGGAGATAGAGTGAGGTAGGGAGAGATACAGGTTTATAGAGACTGAGATAGGGTGAGAGAGGGTGAGATACAGGTTTGTAGAGACTGAGATAGGGGGAGAGAGGGTGAGATACATGTTTATAGAGATTGGGATAGGGGAGATACAGGTTTATAGAGACTGAGATAGGGTGAGATATAGATTTATAGAGACTGAGATTGGGTGAGATACAGGTTTATAGAGACTGAGATAGGGGGAGAGAGGGGGAGATACAGGTTTATAGAGACTGAGAAAGGGTGAGATAGGGAGAGATACAGGTTTATAGAGACAGAAAGGGTGAGATAGGGAGAGATACAGGTTTATAGAGACTGAGATAGGGGGTTAGAGGGTGAGACAGGTTTATAGAGACTGAGATAGGGGGAGAGAGGGTGAGATACAGGTTTGTAGAGACTGAGAGAAGGGGAGATACCATATTATAGAGACTGAAATAGGGTGAGAGAGGGTGAGATACAGGTTTATAGAGACTGAGATAGGGTGAGAGAGGGTGAGACAGGTTTATAGAGACTGAGATAGGGTGAGATACAGGTTTGTAGAGACTGGGATAGGGTGAGATACAGGTTTATCAAATCAAATCAAATCAAATTTTATTTGTCACATACACATGGTTAGCAGATGTTAATGCGAGTGTAGCGAAATGCTTGTGCTTCTAGTTCCGACAATGCAGTAATAACCAACAAGTAATCTAACTAACAATTCCAAAACTACTGTCTTGTACACAGTGTAAGGGGATAAAGAATATGTACATAAGGATATATGAATGAGTGATGGTACAGAGCAGCATAGGCAAGATACAGTAGATGGTATCGAGTACAGTATATACATATGAGATGAGTATGTAAACAAAGTGGCATAGTTAAAGTGGCTAGTGATACATGTATTACATAAGGATACAGTCGATGATATAGAGTACAGTATATACGTATGCATATGAGATGAATAATGTAGGGTAAGTAACATTATATAAGGTAGCATTGTTTAAAGTGGCTAGTGATATATTTACATCATTTCCCATCAATTCCCATTATTAAAGTGGCTGGAGTTGAGTCAGTGTCAGTGTGTTGGCAGCAGCCACTCAATGTTAGTGGTGGCTGTTTAACAGTCTGATGGCCTTGAGATAGAAGCTGTTTTTCAGTCTCTCGGTCCCAGCTTTGATGCACCTGTACTGACCTCGCCTTCTGGATGATAGCGGGGTGAACAGGCAGTGGCTCGGGTGGTTGTTGTCCTTGATGATCTTTATGGCCTTCCTGTGACATCGGGTGGTGTAGGTGTCCTGGAGGGCAGGTAGTTTGCCCCCGGTGATGCGTTGTGCAGACCTCACCACCCTCTGGAGAGCCTTACGGTTGAGGGCGGAGCAGTTGCCGTACCAGGCGGTGATACAGCCCGCCAGGATGCTCTCGATTGTGCATCTGTAGAAGTTTGTGAGTGCTTTTGGTGACAAGCCGAATTTCTTCAGCCTCCTGAGGTTGAAGAGGCGCTGCTGCGCCTTCTTCACAATGCTGTCTGTGTGAGTGGACCAATTCAGTTTGTCTGTGATGTGTATGCCGAGGAACTTAAAACTTGCTACCCTCTCCACTACTGTTCCATCGATGTGGATAGGGGGGTGTTCCCTCTGCTGTTTCCTGAAGTCCACAATCATCTCCTTAGTTTTGTTGACGTTGAGTGTGAGGTTATTTTCCTGACACCACACTCCGAGGGCCCTCACCTCCTCCCTGTAGGCCGTCTCGTCGTTGTTGGTAATCAAGCCTACCACTGTTGTGTCGTCCGCAAACTTGATGATTGAGTTGGAGGCGTGCGTGGCCACGCAGTCGTGGGTGAACAGGGAGTACAGGAGAGGGCTCAGAACGCACCCTTGTGGGACCCCAGTGTTGAGGATCAGCGGGGAGGAGATGTTGTTGCCTACCCTCACCACCTGGGGGCGGCCCGTCAGGAAGTCCAGTACCCAGTTGCACAGGGCGGGGTCGAGACCCAGGGTCTCGAGCTTGATGACGAGCTTGGAGGGTACTATGGTGTTGAATGCCGAGCTGTAGTCAATGAACAGCATTCTCACATAGGTATTCCTCTTGTCCAGATGGGTTAGGGCGGTGTGCAGTGTGGTTGAGATTGCATCATCTGTGGACCTATTTGGGCGGTAATCAAATTGGAGTGGGTCTAGGGTGTCAGGTAGGGTGGAGGTGATATGGTCCTTGACTAGTCTCTCAAAGCACTTCATGATGACGGAAGTGAGTGCTACGGGGCGGTAGTCGTTTAGCTCAGTTACCTTAGCTTTCTTGGGAACAGGAACAATGGTGGCCCTCTTGAAGCATGTGGGAACAGCAGACTGGTATAGGGATTGATTGAATATGTCCGTAAACACACCGGCCAGCTGGTCTGCGCAAGCTCTGAGGGCGCGGCTGGGGATGCCGTCTGGGCCTGCAGCCTTGCGAGGGTTAACACGTTTAAATGTCTTACTCACCTCGGCTGCAGTGAAGGAGAGACCGCATGTTTTCGTTGCAGGCCGTGTCAGTGGCACTGTATTGTCCTCAAAGCGGGCAAAAAAGTTATTTAGTCTGCCTGGGAGCAGGACATCCTGGTCCGTGACTGGGCTGGATTTCTTCCTGTAGTCCGTGATTGACTGTAGACCCTGCCACATGCCTCTTGTGTCTGAGCCGTTGAATTGAGATTCTACTTTGTCTCTGTACTGACGCTTAGCTTGTTTGATAGCCTTGCGGAGGGAATAGCTGCACTGTTTGTATTCGGTCATGTTACCAGACACCTTGCCCTGATTAAAAGCAGTGGTTCGCGCTTTCAGTTTCACGCGAATGCTGCCATCAATCCACGGTTTCTGGTTAGGGAATGTTTTAATCGTAGAGACTGAGATAGGGGGTTAGAGGGTGAGACAGGTTTATAGAGACTGAGATAGGGGGAGAGAGGGTGAGATACAGGTTTATAGACACTGAGATAGGGTGAGAGAGGGTGAGATACAGGTTTATAGACACTGAGATAGGGTGAGAGAGGGTGAGACACAGGTTTATAGAGACTGAGAGAGAGTGAGATACAGGTTTATAGAGACTGCGATATGGGGAGAGAGGGTGAGACACATGTTTATAGAGACTTAGATAGGGGGAGAGAGGGTGAGACACAGGTTTATAGAGACTGAGATAGGGTGAGATACAGGTTTATAGAGACTGAGATATGGGGAGAGAGGGTGAAGACACATGTTTATAGAGACTTAGATAGGGGGAGAGAGGGTGAGACACAGGTTTATAGAGACTGAGATAGGGTGAGATACAGGTTTATAGAGACTGAGCTAGGGTGAGAGAGGGTGAGACATGTTTATAGAGACTGAGATAGGGGAGAGAGGGTGAGACAGGTTTATAGAGACTGAGATAGGGGGAGAGAGGGTGAGACAGGTTTATAGAGACTGAGATAGGGTGAGAGAGGGTGAGACAGGTTTATCGAGACTGAGAGAGGGTGAGACAGGTTAATAGAGACTGAGATACGGTGAGATACAGGTTTTTAGAGACTGGGAGAGGGTGAGACACAGGTTAATAGAGACTGAGATAGGGTGAGATACAGGTTTATAGAGACTGAGATAGGGTGAGAGAGGGTGAGATACAGGTTTACAGAGACTGAGAGAGGGTGAGACCCAGGTTTTTGGAGACAGAGAGGGTGAGACACAGGTTTATAGAGACTGAGAGAGGGTGAGACACAGGTATATCGAGACTGAGAGAGGGTGAGAGAGGGGGAGATACAGGTTTATCGGGGAGAGAGGGTGAGATTTTGGTAAGCGGGTCATTTTGAGCCCGAGGCTATGTTGTAAAGTAGTAAACATCCAGAGACCTTAACAAACACAATTCACACTACACACCACACACCACACACTACACACTATACACTATACACCACACACTACACACTCTACACACTACACACCACACACCACACACTACACACTACACATAACACACCACACACCACACACCACACACTACACACTACACACCACACATCACACACCACACACCATACACCACACACCACATAGGACATACTACACACCAAACACTACACACTACACACTATACACTATACACTATACACCACACACTACACACCACACACACCACACACTACACACTACACACCACACACTACACACCACACATCACACACCACACACTACACATTATACACTGTACACCACACACAACACACTACACACCACACACTACACACTACACACCACACACCACACATCACACACCACACACCATACACCACACACCACAAAGGACATACTACACACCAAACACTACACACTACACACTACACACTACACACTACACACTATACACTATACACTATACACCACACACTACACACCACACACACCACACACTACACACTACACACCACACACTACACACCAAACATCACACACCACACACCATACACACCACACACCATACACACCACATAGGACATACTACACACCAAACACTACACACTACACACTACACACTACACACTATACACTATACACTATACACCACACACTACACACCACACACACCACACACTACACACTACACACCACACACTACATACCACACACTACACACCACACACAACACACTGCACAATATACAATGTACACCACACACAACACACTACACACTACACACCACACACTACACACTATACAACACATACTATATACTACACACTATACACTACACACCACACACTACACACCACACACCACATACCATACACCACACACCACACACCGCATACCACACACTACACACTACACACCACACACTACCCACCACACACCACACACTACACACCACACACCACACACCATACACCACATACCACACACCACACACTACACACTACACACTATACACTGTACACCACACACTACACACTACACACCACACACCACACACTACACACCACACACCAGACACCCCACACTACACACCACCCACCACACATCACACACCACACACAATACACCACACACCACATAGGACATACTACACACCAAACACTACACACTACACACTATACACCACACACTACACACCACACACACCACACAATACACACTACACACCACACACTACACACCACACATCACACACTACACACTACACACCACACACCACACACCATACACCACACACCGCATACCACACACTACACACCACACACAACACACTACACATTATACACTGTACACCACACACCAAACACTACACACCACACACTACACACTATACACCACACACTACACACTATACACCACACACCAAACACTACACACCACACACCACACACTACACACCACACACAACACACTACACACTATACACTGTACACCACACACTACACACCACACACCACACACCACACACTACACACCACACATCACACACTACACACCACACACCACACACTACACACTACACACTACACACTATACACCACACACTACACACCACAAACTACACACTACACACTATACACCACACACTACACACTACACACCACACACCACACATCACCCACCACACACTACACACCACACACCACATACCACACACTACACACTACACACTATACACTGTACACCACACACTACACACTACACACCACACACTACACACCAAACATCACACATCACACACCACTCACTACACACCACACACCACACACCACACACTACACACCACACACCACAAACTATACACTACACACCACACACTACACACTATACACCACACACTACACACCACACACCACACACTACACACTTCACACTGTACACCACACACCACACTACACACTACACACCACACAGTACACACCACACACCACACATCACACACCACACACTACACACCACACACCATACACCACAGACCACATACCACACACTACACACCACACACCACACACTATACACTACACACTATACACTATACACCACACACTACACACCACACACTACACACTATACACTACACACTATACACTATACACCACACACTACACACCACACACTACACACTATACACTACACACTATACACTATACACCACACACTACACATGACACACTACACACCACACACTACACACCACACACTACACACTATACACTACACACTATACACTATACACCGCACACTACACATTATACACTACACACTATACACTACACACCACACACTATACACTACACACTATACACTACACACTATACATGTCTGCTTCTCCATCATCGCTCCACCCTGCCGTAGCATCCCCACCTCCCTCCCTCTGCCCTTAAGAGGAGAACTGGTTGTTTTGATCGTGTTCTCCTTCACGCGTGTCACCACCCTCACATTGGACAAGACCTATTTCATCCTGCTGATCCTCAGTGTGTGAAACATGACCCTCCATACGCGTACACACACACCATCCCAGTGCCCCCACGCTACTACTGAACACCATTTGAGAACTGAGGGAGGAGAGGAAGTGAGAGAGATTGAAAATAGAGGTGGGGAGGACATACAGAGGCTAGAGAAAGAGGGGAGCAGCGTTTGTCTGTTGGCTGTGACCTGACAAAGGAAACCACTTTACAGAGACAGACTTATTTTAATAACACATGCTGCTGTTATTACATCTACACAGGGTGTTTGCTTTTCTGTGTGTGTGTGATGTTGTGTATCGTGTCAGGGTGTGTGTGATGTTGTGTATCGTGTCAGGGTGTGATGTTATGTATCGTGTCAGGGTGTGTGTGATGTTGTGTATCGTGTCAGAGTGTGTGTGACGTTGTGTATCGTGTCAGGGTGTGTGTGACATTGTGTATCGTGTCAGGGTTTGTGTGTGTGTTTGTGTGTTTGTGTGTGTGTGCACCAGGCCAGAGTAAGCTGGGCCTTGTGGTTTACTTCCTGTGACAGAAAACAGACATCCAGTGGTCATGACTATGATCTCACCACCACACATTACATCTCCACCTTCAGCTTTGGTGGTCAGAGAGAGACAGAGAGAGAGAGACAGAGAGAGACAGAGAGAGAGAGACAGAGAGAGGCAGAGAGAGAGAGGCACAGAGAGAGAGAGACTGAGAGAGAGGCACAGAGGGAGAGAGAGAGAGAGTGAGACGTCTGTATGTGTAATGTTTACTGTTAATTTTTATTGTTTATTTAACTTTTGTATATTATCTACCTCACTTGCTTTGGCAATGTTAACACATGTTTCCCATGCCAATAAATCCCCTTGAATTGAATTGAATTGAGAGAGGCACAGAAAGAGAGAGGCAGAGAGAGAGAGGCACAGAGAGAGAGACAGGCAGAGAGAGAGAGGCACAGAGGGACAGAGAGAAACAGAGAGAGAGGCTGAGAGAGAGAGGCACAGAGAGAGAGAGGCTGTGAGAGAGAGAGAGAGGCACAGAAAGAGAGAGGCAGAGAGAGAGAGAGAGGCACAGAAAGAGAGAGATATTGTCTACCTCACTTGCTTTGGCAATGTTAACACATGTTTCCCATGCCAATAAAGCCCCTTGAATTGAATTGAATTGAGAGGCACAGTGAGAGAGGCTGAGAGGGAGAGAGGGAGAGAGAGAGGCTGAGAGAGAGAGGGGGAGAGAGAGAGGCTGAGAGAGAGAGGCACAGCGAGAGATGAGAGAAGGAGATATGCATTAGTAAAACCTCAAATGAAGGCACTGCCGGTATCAGACAGGAAGCAGCTCGCAGGAGAGAAAGGAAATTACATCAGAAGTGGCCAACGTCAGTCTGCCACTCATAGTAGCATGTGAGAGTTTGAGCTAGATGATCAGGTGATGTACGAGTCTGAACAATAGAACTGTCTAGAACATTAGACATTCTGCCAGAAGGATATAGGGAAAACAGCTGTGTGTTGATATCAGCACAACGTTTCAATGGAGATGGAAGGAAATCAGGGAGGAGAGAGGAGGAAGTTGTATGGTAAGGAAATGTGTGTGTGGTATGTGCATGCATGCATCACTTACACATATGTGCATACTTGAGTATGTGGATGCGTTCTTGATTGCACAGTTAGTGTGTGTGCACTGATTGTGAAGTGATTCCCCTCACATGTCCTCTCAGTGTTGTGATTACTGCACAGCTGGCCTGGCATGGTGCCACTCTGGCTGCTGGCCACTGTCATATCCTTACATTTCTACACCACGGGGAAGAGACATGGCATGTTTGAACAGACGTGTGGTTAAAATAAGGGATTTATGTCGAAGCTGTTGTTTTAACCACTGCGTCTAAGAGTTGTTTCCCCCGAGAGAGAGAGAGAGAGAGAGAGAGAGAGAGAGAGAGAGAGAGAGAGAGAGAGAGAGAAAGAGAGCGAGAGAGAGAGAGAGAGAGAGAGAGAGAGAGAGAGAGAGAGAGAGAGACAAGGACAGAGACAGAGAAAGAGAGAGAGAGAGACAGGGACAGAGACAGAGAGAGAGAGACAGAGACAGAGAGAGAGAGAGACAGAGAGAGAGAGAGAAACAGAGAGAGAGAGAGAGAGAGAGACAGAGACAGAGAGAGAGATGAGGTGGAAACTGAGCTGCACTTCCTAACCTCCTGCCCAATGAATGACCATATTAGAGAGACATATTTCCCTCAGATTACACAGATCCACAAAGAATTAGAAAACAAATCCAATTTTGAAGAACTCCCATATCTACTGGGTGAAATTCCAGTGTGCCATCACAGCAGCAAGATTTGTGACCTGTTGCCACGAGAAAAGGGCAACCAGCGAAGAACAAACACCATTGTAAATACAACCCATATTTATGCTTATTTATTTTATCTTGTTTCCTTTCCCATTTGTACATTGTTAAAACACTGTATATATATATAATATGACATTTGTAATGTCTTTATTGTTTTGAAACTTCTGTATGTGTGATGTTTACTGTTAATTTTTATTGTCTTTCACTTTATATATTATCTACCTCACTTGCTTTGGCAATGTTAACACATGTTTCCCATGCCAATAAAGCCCTTGAATTGAATTGAATTGAATTGAGAGAGACAGAGAGAGAGAGAGAGAGAGAGAGACAGAGAGAGAGAGAGAGAGACGGACACAGAGACAGAGAGTGAGACAGAGAGCGAGAGCGAGAGAGAGAGAGAGGCTAATTATCAAGTGCGTGTGTGTGTGTGTGTGAATTCCTACAGGTCATTGGTGCAGGGTTTTAATGATGAGTTTCAGCTCTTTTCCCAAACTCTCTGAAAACAATGAGCCCTATTCATACAGATGGGCAGAGGAAAACACTGTCTGAATGAGTGCAGGGTTTTAAGCTATTTTTATCTCTGCTGTTTAATTGTCGACTTTTATAACCCTGGTGTTTTTAGAGAAAACACACACACACACACACACACACACACACACACACACACACACACACACACACACACACACACTCATACTGGGATCAAGAGGGATGGGCTGGGGAGAAAAGAGGAGGAATAGAGTCTGTGAACAAGCAGTTCCAGCCCCCTAGGCACACCCTCATCCCTCCTTTTCCCTGGGGGATGGGTAAACAGCAGGCAGGGAGAGGGATGAGAGGAGGACTGTACAGAAAATATAGAATAGAGAGATGACAGAAGCAGTGTGTTGTGATGGGGGACATGGAGAGGATGAGAGGAGAGTGGTTTGTGGTGGAGCAATACAATGGGGAGGTGACAGGGAAGGTGTTTTGAGAGACGGAGAGGGGAATGAGAGGAGAAGTGTGCAGACGGATGTCAAAATCATTTATCTCTGTCCCTCTAGTTCTCTCTCTCGCTCTGTTTCTCTCATTCCCCTCTCTCTCTCCATCTCTCTTTCTCTCTCCCTCTCTCTCTCTCTCTCTCTCCCCTCTATGTTTCTCTCATTCCCCTCTCTCTGTATCTCCCTCCCTCTCCCTCTCTCCCTCTCTCTGTCTCTCTCAGTAGAGATAGCAGGAGGGTGGGCTAGCTGAGTGACAGTGACAAGGAAGCGGCTGCTACTGAGAGGAAGAACAGATGTGTGTGTGTGTGTCTGTGTGTGTGTGTTTGTGTAATTAGAATGCCACCGGAGACCTCTTGGCAGTGCCACACTTGGCAGAGCGCCATCCCACTGCCCTCTTTTTCCACCCCAGCTAAGAGAGAGATGGAGAGGGAGAGGGAGAGAGAGAGGAAAGAGGGAGAGGGAGGAAATAGGAAGAGAGGAAATGAGGAGTGAGGTAAAGGGGGAAGGAGGGAGATAGGAAATGAGGAGTGAGGTAGAGGGAGGAAAGAGGAAATGAGGAATGAGGTAGATGGGGAAGGAGGGAGAGAGGAAATGAGGAGTGAGAGAGGGGGGAAGGAGGGAGAGAGGAAATGAGCAGTGAGGTAGAGTGGGAAGGAGGGAGAGAGGAAATGAGGAGTGAGGTAGATGGGTGAAGGAGGGAGAGAGGAAATGAGGAGTGAGGTAGAGGGAGGAAAGAGGAAGATAGAAAATGAGGAATGAGGTAGATGGGGAAGGAGGGAGATAGGAAATGAGGAGTGAGGTAGATGGGGAAGGAGGAAGAGAGGAAATGAGGAGTGAGATAGAGGGTGGAAGGAGGGAGAGAGGAAATGAGGAGTGAGGTAGAGGGGGGAGGAGGGAGAGAGGAAATGAGGAGTGAGGTAGATGGGGAAGGAGGGAGAGAGGAAAGAGGAAGATAGGAAATGAGGAATGAGGTAGATGGGGAAGGAGGGAGATAGGAAATGAGGAGTGAGATAGAGGGGGGAAGGAGGGAGAGAGGAAATGAGGAGTGAGGTAGAGGGGGAAGGAGGGAGAGAGGAAATTAGGAGTGAGGTAGAGGGGGAAGGAGGGAGAGAGGAAATGAGGAGTGAGGTAGATGGGGGAAGGATGGAGAGAGGAAATGAGGAGTGAGGTAGAGGAGGAAGGAGAGAGAGAGGAAATGAGGAGTGAGGTAGAGGGGGGAAGGAGGGAGAGAGGAAATGAGGAGTGAGGTAGATGGGGAAGGAGGGAGAGAGGAAATTAGGAATGGGGTAGAGGGGGAAGGAGGGAGAGAGGAAATGAGGGGGGAAGGAGGGAGAAAGGAAATGAGGAGTGAGGTAGAGGGGCAAGGAGGGAGTGAGGAAATGAGGATTGAGGTAGATGGGGAAGGAGGGAGAGAGGAAATGAGGAGTGAGGTAGAGGGGGGAAGGAGGGAGAGAGGAGTGAGGTAGAGAGGGGAAGGAGGGAGAGAGGAAATGAGGAGTGAGGTAGATGGGGAAGGGGGAGAGAGGAAATGAGGAGTGAGGTAGAGGGGGGAAGGAGGGAGAGAGGAAATGAGGAGTGAGGTAGAGGGGGAAGGAGGGAGAGAAGAAATGAGGAGTGAGGTAGAGGGTGGAAGGAGGGAGAGAGGAAATAAGGAGTGAGGTAGTGTGGGGAAGGAATGAGAGAGGAAATGAGGAGTTAGGTTGATGGGGAAGTAGGGAGAGAGGAAGTGAGGAGTGAGGTAGAGGGGGAAGGAGGGAGATAGGAAATAAGGAGTGAGGTAGAGGGGGGAAGGAAGGAGAGAGGAAATGAGGAGTGAGGTAGAGGGGGAAGGAGGGAGATAGGAAATGAGGAGTGAGGTAGAGGGGGAAGGTGGGAGAGAGGAAATGAGGAGTGAGGTAGAGATGGGAAGGAGGGAGAGAGGAAATTAGGAGTGAGGTAGAGGGGGAGGAGGGAGAGAGGAAATGAGGAGTGAGGTAGATTTGGGAAGGAGGGAGAGAGGAAATGAGGAGTGAGGTAGAGCGGGGAAGGAGGGAGAGAGGAAATGAGGAGTGAGGTAGAGGGGGAAGGGGGGAGAGAGGAAATGAGGAGTGAGGTAGAGGGTGGAAGGAGGGAGAGAGGAAATGAGGAGTGAGGTAGAGGCGGGACGGAGGGAGATAGGAAATGAGGAGTGAGGTAGAGGGGGAAGGAGGGAGAGAGGAAATGAGGAGTGAGGTAGAGGGGGGAAGGAGGGAGAGAGGAAATTAGGAGTGAGGTAGAGGGGGAAGGAGGGAGAGAGGAAATGAGGAGTGAGGTAGAGATGGGAAGGAGGGAGAGAGGAAATTAGGAGTGAGGTAGAGGTGGGAAGGAGGGAGAGAGGAAATGAGGAGTGAGGTAGAGGGGAAAGGAGGGAGAGAGGAAATGAGGAGTGAGGTAGAGGGGGGAAGGAGGGAAAGAGGAAATGAGGAGTGAGGTAGAGGGGGAAGGGGGAGAGAGGAAATGAGGAGTGAGGTAGAGGGTGGAAGGAGGGAGAGAGGAAATGAGGAGTGAGGTAGAGGCGGGACGGAGGGAGATAGGAAATGAGGAGTGAGGTAGAGGGGGAAGGAGGGAGAGAGGAAATGAGGAGTGAGGTAGAGGGGGGAAGGAGGGAGAGAGGAAATTAGGAGTGAGGTAGAGGGGGAAGGAGGGAGAGAGGAAATGAGGAGTGAGGTAGAGGGGGGAAGGAGGGAGAGAGGAAATAAGGAGTGAGGTAGAGGGGGGGAAGGAAGGAGAGAGGAAATGAGGAGTGAGGTAGAGGGGCAAGGAGGGAGTGAGGAAATGAGAAGTGAGGTAGATGGGGAAGGAGGGAGAGAGGAAATGAGGAGTGAGGTAGAGGGGGGAAGGAGGGAGAGAGGAGTGAGGTAGAGAGGGGAAGGAGGGAGAGAGGAAATGAGGAGTGAGGTAGATGGGGAAGGGGGGAGATAGGGAATGAGGAGTGAGGTAGAGGGGGAAGGAGGGAGAGAGGAAATGAGGAGTGAGGTAGAGGGGGGAAGGAGGGAGAGAGGAAATGAGGAGTGAGGTAGAGGGGGAAGGATGGAGAGAGGAAATGAGGAGTGAGGTAGAGGGGGAAGGAGGGAGAGAAGAAATGAGGAGTGAGGTAGAGGGTGGAAGGAGGGAGAGAGGAAATAAGGAGTGAGGTAGAGGGGGGAAGGAAGGAGAGAGGAAATGAGGAGTGAGGTAGAGGGGGAAGGAGGGAGATAGGAAATGAGGAGTGAGGTAGAGGGGGAAGGTGGGAGAGAGGAAATGAGGAGTGAGGTAGAGGGGGAAGGAGGGAGATAGGAAATGAGGAGTGAGGTAGAGGGGGAAGGTGGGAGAGAGGAAATGAGGAGTGAGGTAGAGATGGGAAGGAGGGAGAGAGGAAATTAGGAGTGAGGTAGAGGGGGGAGGAGGGAGAGAGGAAATGAGGAGTGAGGTAGATTTGGGAAGGAGGGAGAGAGGAAATGAGGAGTGAGGTAGAGGGGGGAAGGAGGGAGATAGGAAATGAGGAGTGAGGTAGAGGGGGAAGGAGGGAGAGAGGAATTGAGGAGTGAGGTAGAGGGGGAAGGAGGGAGAGAAGAAATGAGGAGTGAGGTAGAGGGGGAAGGAGGGAGAGAGGAAATGAGGAGTGAAGTAGAGGGGGGAAGGAGGGAGAGAGGAAATGAGGATTGAAGTAGAGGGGGGAAGGAGGGAGAGAGGAAATGAGGCGTACGATAGAGGGGGAAGGAGGGAGAGAGGAAATGAGGAGTGAGGTAGAGGAAGGAGGAGGGAGGAAGAAAGGGAGGGAGTGCACTTACTTTATTTGACTGAGATGACTAGAGTGTAGTGTTTTGAGTGTAGTGACAGGAGTTAGTGCAGTTGGTTGTATAGTGTTAGTGGACTGTGTAGTTCAGTGTGTTTGATGAACACACGTTTATCTTGCGTTGTGTGTGTGTGTTTCTGGTGAACAGAGGTCTGTTCTGCAGTGTGGCGCCAGGGCTGGCGGGCACAGGGGGAATTATACAGGAGACAGTGGGTTGGGCACCGTGCCATGGTTATTAGTCTCTCACAGGGTGGGCACAAGGTTATGCCCGGACTTAACCACTGTGTGCGTGTGTGTGTGCGTGTGTGTGTGTGTGGTTGTCCTCTTCGTAGTGACAGCATTGTGTGGTTGTTCACTAAGTTAGAACACATTCCTCTCCTTCTGTAAGTGTTTGATTTACAGATGTGGCTTCTCATCCCAAACCAATTCTCACTGCTGGAATGAAGGATGCGTGTGCGTGCGTGTGTGTGTGTGTGTTGTGTGTGTTGTGTGTGTGTGTTGTGTGTGTTGTGTGTGTTGTGTGTGTGTGTGTGTGTGTGTGTGGATTCAGCCAGAGAGCTAGCTTTAAAACCCAGTACTTAATGAAAGGGCTCTATGTCATCAACACACACATTAGCAGGCTGTAGCACTAATAGATGCTAACTATGTTTGTTCATGCAGACACCAACATCTATCTACCTCTCTCTCTCCCTCTCTCTCTCGCTCTCTCCCTCTCTCCCCCTCTCCCTCTCTCTCTCTTTCTCCCTCTCTCTCTCCCTCTCTCCCTCTCTCTCTCTCTCTCTTCCTCTCCCTATCTCTCTCTCTCTCCCTCTCTCTCTCTCTCTCTCTCCCTCTCTCCCTCTCTCTCCCTCTCTCCCTCTCCCTCTCTCTCTGTTTTTCCTTGCTTTCTTTGTCACTCTCAAGTCATGCAAAGAGTTGTATAACATGTGCCACTGTAATGTATGTTTCATATATTTTCAGTATAGGAATGTGTTTACTGAATATCTGCATATTCTCAGTTTTCTAGTCGTAAAATGAACTCAAGTCATGGTATTATGCACTGAGGATTTCTCCGTCTGAGCTGTGGGGTTACAGACAAATGTGTCATTGCACTGCAAGACTCTTTTCTCCAAATGACCACTTACTGATGCTTTTATGAGCCCTGACCGCTGACCCTTGACCTCCCATATTCTCCAGGAAACAGGTGTTCAGTCGGAGTGACCCTATGACCCCAAAGACTTCACACAATGGTAATGGATGGTTAGTGTGAAAGGTCAGAAGGGAGAGGGAGTGAAGTCTGTGTGTGTGTGTGTGTGTGTGTATGTGTGTGTGTGTGTGTGTGTGTGTGTGTGTGTGTGTGTGTGTGTGTGTGTGTGTGTGTGTGTGTGTGTGTGTGTGTGTGTGATAAGATGTTTATTTTCCAGGCTCAGAGGAAACAAAACATAATCAGATGAGCCACTGTCTACAGATTTTTTTACACATGAATTGGTGACAGAGTTGAAACGGAAACAACTGAACTGGATAAGTTCATTCATTCTGAGTGGTTAAGGTTAGGGCTATGGTTAGGGGAAAGCAGAAAACTAAAATAATTGTTTTAAAATGCGCTGTTACCCTGTAGTATCATCATGTACTCTCCCTGCTTGCTGGGGAAGTTCCCTGGAGCACTGGTGGAAGCGTGTCCTCTGGCTCTGAGCCTTGTGAGTTTGAGTCCTGTCACATGGTTTGTTTTGGGGTCAAATATCCACGTCCTCAGGACC
Organism: Oncorhynchus mykiss; assembly: GCF_013265735.2. Classification (NCBI taxonomy): domain Eukaryota; kingdom Metazoa; phylum Chordata; class Actinopteri; order Salmoniformes; family Salmonidae; genus Oncorhynchus; species Oncorhynchus mykiss. The sequence goes on along the minus strand of NC_048570.1, from coordinate 70,352,643 downwards.
TTCTCATATTAGTCTGTTGCAAACATCTGACCAGGTTTTTATTAGAAGTAGGATATAAATAAAAACTGGTCTAATGGTAATCAGACTTAGAATTCTGTCTCCCTCCCTCCCTCCCTCCCTCCCTCCCTCCCTCCCTCCCTCCCTCCCTCCCTCCCTCCCTCCCTCCCTCCCTCCCTCCCTCCCTCTCCGCTAAGTGCTTTCCCCTGTCTCCCTCCAGGTGGGACGTTAATATTGTGTATCTGCAGTAGACATGATCACACTGTCACATGCTGCTCTCTGCCTCCAGCTCTCCTCTTTCCTTATGTTCTCCCTCCCTCCCTCCCTCCCTCCCTCCCTCCCTCCCTCCCTCCCTCCCTCTATTTCTGTTTTCACTGCTTTTCCCTCTTCTTCATGTCTACAGCAAATACACTATATTACTGTCCCACCTGGAAAAGATTTGACATGAGTCCTCAGGTCCTCAAAATGTTCTACAGCTGCACCATCGAGAGCATCACTGCCTGGTTGCATCACTGCCTGGTATGGCAACTGCTCGGCCTCCGACCGCAAGGCACTACAGCGGGTAGTACGTATGGCCCAGTACATCACTGGGACCAAGCTTCCTGCCTTCCAAGACCTCTATACCAGGTGGTGTCAGAGGAAGGCTCTAAAAATTGTCGGACTCCAGCCCATGTCATAGACTGTTCTCTCTGCTACAGCACGGCAAGTGGTACCGGAGCACCAAGTCTAGGTCCAAGAGGTTTCTAAACAACTTCTACCCCCTAGCCATAAGACTCCTGAACAGCTAATCAAATGGCTATCCAGACTATTTGCATTGCCCCCCCCCCCTCCCTCATCCCCCTCTTATTACCCCTGCTACTCTCTGTTGTTATCATCTATACATAGTCACTTTAATAACTCTACCTACCTGTGCATATTACCTTAACTAACCGGTGTCCCCGCACCTTGACTCTGTACCAGTACCCCCCCCCCCCCCCCCGTCGGTGACGTCGACCGCCGAACGCCGCCCGAACAAGGAGAGGGTCCGACTTCGGCGGAAGTCGTGACACAAAGGCTTTTATTGACAATTACATGAAGTTGATGCAAAGAGTCAATATTTGCAGTGTTGACCCTTCTTTTTCAAGACCTCTGCAATCCGACCTGGCATGCTGTCTATTAACTTCTGGGCCACATCCTGACTGATGGCAGCCCATTCTTGCATAATCAATGCTTGGAGTTTGTCAGAATTTATGGGTTTTTGTTTGTCCACCTGCCTCTTGAGGATTGACCACAATTCTCAATGGGATTAAGGTCTGGGGAGTTTCCTGGCCATGGACCCAAAATATTGATGTTTTGTTCCCCTCGCCACCTAGTTATCACTTTTGCCTTATGATAAGGTGCTCCATCATGCGGTATTCCTCTCTGTATCCTCTCTATAACCTCTCTATATCCCTCTCTGTATCCCCTCTATGTTCCTCTCTATATTCTCTCTATATCCCTCTCTGTATCCCCTCTATGTTCCTCTCTATATTCTCTCTATATCCTTCTCTGTATCCTCTCTATATCCTCTCTGTATCCTCTCTGTATACTCTCTATAACCTCTCTATATCCCTCTCTGTATCCCCTCTATGTTCCTCTCTATATTATCTCTATATCCCTCTCTGTATCCTCTCTATAACCTCTCTATATCCCTCTCTGTATCCCCTCTATGTTCCTCTCTATAACCTCTCTATATTCTCTCTATATCCCTCTCTATATCCTCTCTATATCCTCTCTGTATCCTCTCTGTATCCTCTTTGTATCCCTCTCTGTATCCTCTCTGTATCCTCTCTGTATCCTCTTTGTATCCCTCTCTGTATCCTCTCTGTATCCTCTCTGTATCCTCTTTGTATCCCTCTCTATATCCTCTCTATATCCTCTCTGTATCCTCTCTGTATCCTCTTTGTATCCCTCTCTATATCCTCTCTGTATCCTCTCTATATCCCTCTCTGTATCCCCTCTATGTTCCTCTCTATATTCTCTCTATATCCTTCTATGTATCCTCTCTATATCCCTCTCTATATCTTCTCTATATCCGCTCTATATTCTCTATATATCCTTCTCTGTATCCTCTCTATATCCCTCTCTGTATCCTCTCTATATCCTCTCTATATCCCTCTCTGTATCCCTCTCTATACCCTCTCTATATCCTTCTCTGTATCCTCTCTATATCCTCCTCTGTATCCTCTCTATATCCCTCTCTATATCCTCTCTATATCCTCTCTGTATCCTCTTTGTATCCCCCTCTGTATCCTCTCTATGTTCCTCTCTATATTCTCAATATATCCTTCTCTGTATCCTCTCTATATCCTTCTCTGTATCCTCTCTATAACCTCTCTATATCCCCTCTGTATCCCCTCTATGTTCCTCTCTATATCCCTCTCTATATCCTCTATATATCCTCTCTGTGTCCTCTTTGTATCCCTCTCTGTATCCTCTCTATATTCTCTCTATATCCTCTCTATATCCTCCCTGTATCCTCTTTGTATCCCTCTCTGTATCATCTCTATATCCTCTCTATATTCTCTCTATATCCTTCTCTGAATCCTCTCTATATCCCTCTCTGTATCTTCTCTATATCCTCTCGATATCCTCTCTATATCCTCTCTATATCCCTCTCTATATCCTCTATATATCCTCTCTGTATCCTCTTTGTATCCCTCTCTGTATCGACTCTATATTCTCTATATCCTCTCTATATCCTCCCTGTATCCTCTTTGTATCCCTCTCTGTATCCTCTCTATATCCTCTCTATATTCTCTCTATATCCTTCCCTGTATCCTCTCTGTATCCTCTCGATATCCTCTCTGTATCCTCTCTATATCCTTGCTGTATCCTCTCTGTATCCTCTCTATATCCTCTCTATATCCTCTCTGTATCCTCTCTATATCCTCTCTGTATCCTCTCGATATCCTCTCTGTATCCTCTCTATATCCTCTCTATATCCTATCTGTATCCTCTCTATATCCTCTCTGTATCCTCTCTATATCCTCTCTATATCCTCTCTGTATCCTCTCTATATCCTCTCTGTATCCTCTCAATATCTTCTCTGTATCCTCTCTATATCCTCTCTATATCCTCTCTGTATCCTCTCTATATCCTCTCTTTATCCTCTCTGTATCCTCTCTATATCCTCTCTGTATCCTCTCTGTATCCTCTCTATATCCTCTCTGTTTCCTCTCTTACTCCGGTTCTACCTGCGCGCGCTCTCTCTCTCTCTCTCTCTCTCTCTCTCTCTCTCTCTCTCTCTGTCTCTCTCTCTCTCTGTCTCTGTCTCTGTCTGTCTCTCTCTGTCTCTGTCAATTCAATTCAAGGGCTTTATTGGCATGGGAAACATGTGTTAACATTGCCAAAGCAAGTGAGCTAGTTAATATATAAAGTGAATATATAAAGTGAAATAAACAATAAAAATTAACAGTAAACATCACACATACAGAAGTTTCAAAACAATAAAGACATTACAAATGTCATATTATATATATATACAGTGTTTTAACAATGTACAAATGGTAAAGGACACAAGATAAAATAAATAAGCATAAATATGGGTTGTATTTACAATGGTGTGTGTTCTTCACTGGTTGCCCTTTTCTCGTGGCAACAGGTCACAAATCTTGCTGCTGCGATGGCACACTGTCTCTGTCTCTGTCTCTCTGTCTCTGTCTCTCTGTCTCTCTCTCTCTCTGTCTCTGTCTCTCTCTCTCTGTCTCTCTGTCTCTGTCTCTGTCTCTCTCTCCTTGGTGTGTGTTTGTGTGTCTAAGCTGCTGGTTTCCTTGCCGATGGCACTTTCAGATGCACAGCTCTCAGCCCAACACACACAGACACTCACGCACGCACGCACACACACATGCACACACACGCACGCATGCACGCACACACACACACACACACACACATGCACACAAATGCAAGCAGGCACGCACGCACACACAGTGTCCATGTAAATGAACCTAGGTGAGCTGTATTGCTCCTTCTAACCAGCCACTCCTGTTCCTGAGCAAACCAGCAGGCTTCATGGAAATCTGCTTCCTGTAATACCTCAGTGTGTTTGTGTGTGTGTATGTGTGTGTGTGTGTGTGTGTGTGTGTGTGTGTGTGTGTGTGTGTGTGTGTGTGTGTGTTTGTGTGTGTGTGTGTGTGTGTGTGTGCGCTGTCAACGTTGTTGTTTGGTGTATGTTACTCTGACTACATATCACAGGTACACACACTGTGACCTTTAGGAGGCCTTGTTTCTCCTGCTCTCGCTATGCTTCCCTGGCACAGGAGGCGGGTCTGGGGAGGACAGATCATAATAATGACTGGAATAAAATAAATAGAATGGTATTAAAACACATAGAAGCCATGTGTTTGATGTGTTTGATATCATTCCATTAATTCTGTTCCAGCCATTACTATAAGCCCATCCTCCCAAATGAAGGTGCCACCAGCCACCAGTGTGCCCAGGCTAGCCTTATGCTCTCAACCTGTTAAACACCAAATTACTGGCATCCAACATCTCATTTCATTATCATTACATTTCTACAACTCATGTTGTTCCTCACACTGCCTGGCCACAGAGGGGCAGTATAGAGCTCAGTCTCTCATCTCACTAAGCCCATCAAACAAAGCAGGAGGGAAGAAGGAGAGGCACTAATACCCAAACAAACACGGGCTTTACACATGTGGTTTAAATGAGACAGCCACACAGCAGCTGGCTAGAGTTCTACCACACACACCAATGCCTGGACAGTAAGGTGTCTAAATAGTTCCATGTTGTGTCATACTGGGCTGGTATTTCAGCAGCATCTGGTATTGTATGATTTCTGATGCTGCTATTACATCCCACTGCCAGCACCGAACACACACTCCTCATTGCATTGACCACACACTCTTAACACATACACTGCCCGGTCGTAACACACACTCACTGCTCTCTCTGTCCTCACCTAGCTCTTAGTGAAGTGTCATGGTGGTGTGAATAATACATGTATCTTGTCCCCCCCCCTCTTCCTCTCCCCCTCTTCCTCTCCCCTCCTCTCCATTCCCCTCTCCACCCCTCCTCTCCCTCCCCTCCCCTCCCTCTCTCCATCATGTCAGATCAGGCCTACACACAGGGAAGATTACATTATAGTCATGTCCCGTTCAGCAGTGGCCATTGATATCTCTTTCCTCTCTCTCTCTCCTTCTCTCTCTCTCTCTCTATAGATACAGTAGAGCAGTATTAACATCATTACCCCACTGGCTTCATTCTTATAAATGTGACATGGGTTCAGGGATAATGCGACCCTGGCATAATGTGATCACTGTCCACTAAATGAATTACAGTTCTCTCTAAAAGCAACCTGCAGACTCTGCTAACTCTGAAAGAGAGAGAGAGAGAGATAGAGAGAGAGCAAGTGTGTGTTTGTATGCATGCGCAGGTGTGTGGGTTTGTTTGCAAGTGCATTTGTGCGTGCACCAGTGTGTGTAAATTAGAGGTTGACCGATTAATCGGAATGGACGATTAATTAGGGCCGATTTCAAGTTTTCATAACAATCGGTATTTTTGGACACAGATTTGGCCGATTTAAAATTTAAAAGATTACACCTTTATTTAACTAGGCAAGTCAGTTAAGAACACATTCTTATTTTCAATGACGGCCTAGGAACGGTGGGTTAACTGACTCGTTCAGGGGCAAAACGACAGATTTTTACCATGTCAGCTCCGGGATTCAATCTTGCAACCTTACAGTTAACTAGTCCAACTCTCTAACCACCTGCCTCTCATTGCACTCCACGAGGAGCTTGCCTGTCACGCGAATTCAGTAAGAAGCCAAGGTAAGTTGCTAGCTAGCATTAAACTGCATATTTAGCTAAAAGAAATCCAGGTTAGCAGGCAATATTAACCAGGTGAAATTGTGTCACTTCTCTTGCGTTCATTGCACACAGAGTCAGGGTATATGCAACAGTTTGGGCAGCCTGGCTCGTTGCGAACTAATTTGCCAGAAATGTACGTAATTAGGACATAACATTGAAGGTTGTGCAATGTAACAAGAATATTTAGACTTAGGGATGCCACCCGTTAGATAAAATACTGAACGGTTCCGTAGTTCACTGAAATAATAAACGTTTTGTTTTCAAAATGAAAGTTTCCGGATTCGACCATATTAATGACCAAAGGCTCGTATTTCTGTGTGTATTATATTATAATTAAGTCTATGATTTGATAGAGCAGTCTGACTGAGCGATGGTAGGCAGCAGCAGGCTCGTACGCATTCATTCAAACAGCACTTTCGTGCGTTTTGCCAGCAGCTCTTCGCTGTGCTTCAAGCATTGAGCTGTTTATAACTTCAAGCCTATCAACTCCCGAGATTAGGCTGGTGTAATCGATGTAAAATGGCTAGCTAGTTAGTGGGGTGCGCACCAATAGCGTTTCAATCGGTGACGTCACTCGCTCGGAGACTTGGAGTAGTTGTTCCCCTTGCTCTGCAAGGGCCGCGGCTTTTGTGGAGCGATGGGTAACGCTGCTTCGAGGGTGGCTGTTGTCGATGTGTTCCTGGTTCGAGCCCAGGTACGGGTGAGGAGAGGGACGGAAGCTATACTGTTACACTGGCAATACTCTCTCTCTTTACATCCATAATGTCTCTCTCTCTCTCTTTACATCCATAATGTCTCTCTCTCTCTTTACGTCCATAATGTCTCTATCTTTGTCCTGATTTACATCCATAATGTCTCTCTCTTTCTCTCCCTCTTTACATCCCCTATTTCATGTCCAGACTATAGTCCCACTCTCATCCACAGTTCCATCAGAGTCAGTGATGTCATTCACTGTGTTTTGTACTAGACCATGTTGTAGGCTAAATCATACCACGTAGCACACAATGTGTAGTTTAAAGTGACCCAGGTTTTGAACTGACATCACTAATAACGTTTATACTATAGCATATACTGTGTATACAGTGCCTTCGGGGAGTATTCAGATCCCTTGACTTTTTACACATTTTGTTATGTTACAGCCTTATTCTAAAATGTATTCAATTGTTTTTTCCCCCTCGGCAATCTACACACAATTCCCCATAATGACAAAGCACAAACAGGTTTTCAGAAATGTTTGTTAATTTATTTTAAAAAATTACAAAAATCTGAAATATCACATTTACATAAGTATTCAGACCCTTTACTCAGTACTTTGTTGAACGTGATAGGATCTGCAGAGAATAATGGGAGAAACTCCCCAAGTACAGGTGTGCCAAGCTTGTAGCGTCATGCTCAAGAAGACTCAAGAGTGTAATCGCTGCACACCTGTATTTGGGGAGTTTCTCCCATTCTTCTCTGCAGATCCTATCACGTTCTGTAGGGTTAGATGGGGAACGTTGCTGCACAGCTATTTTCAGGTCTCTCCAGAGAGTTAGATCGGGTTCAAGTCCGGGCTCTGGCTGGGCCATTCAAGAACTTTCAGAGACCCGAAGTGACTCCTGCTTTGTCTTGGCTGTGTGCTTAACGTTGTTGTCCTGTTGGGAGGTGAACCTTCGCCCCAGTCTCTGCCGCTGAGAAGCATCCGCACAGCATGATGCTGACACCACCATGCTTCACCGTAGGGATGGTGACAGGTTTCCTCGAGATGTGACACTTGGAATTCAGGCCAAAGAGTTCAACTTGTTTCTCATGGTCTGAGAGTCTTTAGGTGCCTTTTGTCAAACTCCAGGCGGGCTGTCATGTGCCTTTTACTGAGGAGTGGCTTCTGTCTGGCCACAACCATAAAGGCCTGATTGGTGGAGTGCTGCAGAGATGGTTGTCCTTCTAGAAGGTTCTCCCAACTCCACAGAGGAACTCTAGAGCGCTGTCAGAGTGACCATCAGGTTCTTGGTCACCTCTCTGACCAAGGCCTTTCTCCCCCGATTGCCCAGTTTGGCCAGGTGGCCAGCTCTAGGAAGAGTCTTGGTGGTTCCAAACTTCTTCTATTTAAGAATGATGAAGGTCACTGTGTTCTTGGGGACCTTCAATTCTGCAAGTTATGTATTGGTACCCTTCCCCAGATCTGTGATTCGACACAATCCTGTCTCGGAGCTCTACTGACAATTCCTTTGACATCATGGCTTGGTTTTTGCTCTGAGATGCACTGTCAACTTTATATGGACAGGTGTGTGCCTTTCCAAATCATGTCCAATCAATTAAATTTAACACAGGTGGACTCCAATCAAGTTGTAGAAACCTGAGCTCAATTTCGAGTCTCATAGCAAAGTGGCTGAATACTTATGTAAATATGGTATTTCTGGTTTTTATTTTGTAAAGATTTGCAACATTTCTAAAAATTGCTTTGTCATTGTGGGTATTGTGTGTAGATTGCTGAGGAAAATGTTTTATTTAATCAATTTTAGAATAAGGCTGTAACGTAACAAAATGTGGAAAAGTCAACTATTTTCTACATTGTAGAATAATAGTGAAGACATCAAGATGTCATCAAGGCAAAGGGTGGTTACTTTGAAGAATCTCAAATATATAATATATTTTTTATGTGTTTAACACCTTTTTGGTTACTACATGATTCCAGTGTAGAAAATAGTAAAAAATAAAGAAAGGCTGTCAGCCAATCAACATTCAGGGCTTGAACCTCCCATTTTATAAAGGGAAATCATGCACGCTCTAGAATGCCCTTGTCGCCAATCAGAAACAAGTATTAAACAATGCCATGATGTAAACTAGTATAACTAATAAATTATTGTGCAATAAGAAACCTTGCCGTTCAGGATGTTCCCCCACCTTGTACATACATGGCTATCTATATATAGTAGATATATACAGGCTATAACCATGTTGTATATTGTACAGGTTACATACAGTCTTTCATCTCAGTCATAAAATAGTTTTACATAAAGAACAGTCAATAACATTCTGACCCAGTGGTGACCCACCGGCCAATCAGGGATCTGGAACTGTAACATGCATTATGTGTTATCACCCCACAGTACAGGATGTGTTATAACCCCACAGTACAGGATGTGTCATAACCCCACAGTACAGAATGTGTTATAACCCCACAGTACAGGATGTGTTATAACCCCACAGTACAGGATGTGTTATAACCCCACAGTACAGAATGTGTTATAACCCCACAGTACAGGATGTGTTATAACCCCACAGTACAGGATGTGTTATAACCCCACAGTACAGGATGTGTTATCACCCCACAGTACAGAATGTGTTATAACCCCACAGTACAGGATGTGTTATCACCCCACAGTACAGAATGTGTTATAACCCCACAGTACAGGATGTGTTATCACCCCACAGTACAGAATGTGTTATAACCCCACAGTACAGGATGTGTTATAACCCCACAGTACAGGATGTGTTATAACCCCACAGTACAGGATGTGTTATCACCCCACAGTACAGAATGTGTTATAACCCCACAGCCCACAGCACAGGATGTGTTATCACCCCACAGTACAGAATGTGTTATAACCCCACAGTACAGGATGTGTTATAACCCCACAGTACAGGATGTGTTATCACCCCACAGTACAGAATGTGTTATAACCCCACAGCACAGGATGTTCAGGTGCAGGTGGAGCAGTTTAAATGGTTTCCCTTGGCTTTTAATCTCTTCCTGGGTCAACATCCTCCTGCCTGTTAAACCCTGCTGTGGAGATGGAGGGAGGGGGATAAGACAGTACAGGGAGATGATATGGAAGGTGAGAGAGAGAAACGGAGAGGGAGGAAATAGACAGTAGAGAGGGAGAGAGATTATGGAGGAGCGACAGAGAGGGAGGGAGGGAAGTTGAGACAGTAGAAGGAGAGAGAATTTGTGGGTGGGATGGAAATGGAGAGAGAGACAGAGAGATGAGAGAGAGAGAGAGAGAGAGAGGAGAGAGGGCGAGAGAGCGAGAGAGAGGGGAGAGAGAGAGAGAGAGAGAGAGAGAGAGAGAGAGGAGAGTCTGAGGGAGGAAGAGTTACACACTGAGACCTCCTCTTCTGTGTTTAATAGTGTCTCTCTGACCTTTAAGTGAAGCTGTCAGACCGTGTGTGTGGTGGGGGGGGGGGGGGGGGGGGGGGGGGGTAGTCAGTAGCGAGAGTTCAGTAGCATACCTATTTCAGCACAGATGAGAGGGAACTTTAACCGCCGGTGTCAACCTGTCTGCTCTACCGAGAACCTGTGTATTTCTACACGCAGGGCACTTTGAAACCACAGACTCCTTGCCTAGCAGTTAACCACCGTAGTTTCACACACACGCATACATGCACAAACACACACACACACAGGCAAACATGCAGATGTCAAACACACACACTTATACGGATGCACACGCGCACACATGCACGCACACAAACACACACACACGCACAAAAACACACACACACAAAGTGTAAGATGATAGTTTAATGGCTGGCGGGCCTGTCCTGTTGTCCTGTCAGACAGGCCTGTCCTGGGTGACAGTTTTATTGGCAGTTTGGCAACGTCACCGGAGACGGCTGGCTATTTACAGTGCAGCGTCTGATGCTAGCCACACTGGCAGTTAGCATAAATCCCCAATTTCCCCATGAGGGTTCAGTTAGAGCCATCAGAGTCAGCTAGCCGCATGCTAACACACACATGTACCCAGACACACACATACATTAAAACATACAGTGGGCAACACATAAGTTCAAATCAAATCAAATCAAATTTTATTTGTCACATACACATGGTTAGCAGATGTTAATGCGAGTGTAGCGAAATGCTTGTGCTTCTAGTTCCGACAATGCAGTAATAACCAACAAGTAATCTAGCTAACAATTCAAAAACTACTGTCTTATACACAGTCTAAGGGGATAAAGAATATGTACATAAAGATATATGAATGAGTGATGGTACAGAGCGGCATAGGCAAGATACAGTAGATGGTATTGAGTGCAGTATATACATATGATATGAGTATGTAAACAAAGTGGCATAGTTAAAGTGGCTAGTGATACATGTATTACATAAAGATGCAGTAGATGATATAGAGTACAGTATATACATATACATATGAGATGAATAATGTAGGGTATGTAACATTATATTAGGTAGCATTGTTTAAAGTGGCTAGTGATATATTTTACATCATTTCCCATCAATTCCCATTATTAAAGTGGCTGGAGTTGAGTCAGTGTGTTGGCAGCAGCCACTCAATGTTAGTGGTGGCTGTTTAACAGTCTGATGGCCTTGAGATAGAAGCTGTTTTTCAGTCTCTCGGTCCCAGCTTTGATGCACCTGTACTGACCTCGCCTTCTGGATGATAGCGGGGTGAACAGGCAGTGGCTCGGGTGGTTGTTGTCCTTGATGATCTTTATGGCCTTCCTGTGACATCGGGTGGTGTAGGTGTCCTGGAGGGCAGGTACTTTGCCCCCGGTGATGCGTTATGCAGACCTCACTACCCTCTGGAGAGCCTTACGGTTGTGGGCGGAGCAGTTGCCGTACCAGGCGGTGATACAGCCCGACAGGATGCTCTCGATTGTGCATCTGTAGAAGTTTGTGAGTGCTTTAGGTGACAAGCCGAATTTCTTCAGCCTCCTGAGGTTGAAGAGGTGCTGCTGCGCCTTCTTCACGATGCTGTCTGTGTGAGTGGACCAATTCAGTTTGTCTGTGATGTGTACGCCGAGGAACTTAAAACTTACTACCCTCTCCACTACTGTTCCATCGATGTGGATAGGGGGGTGTTCCCTCTGCTGTTTCCTGAAGGTATATGCATGTTGTTGGGTGAAGCAGGCACCTTGATCCAGCTAACACCCCCCCTCCCTCCCACACACACACACATGCATACACCTTCACTCCCCCTCCCTCCCACACACACACATGCATACACCTTCACCCCCCCCCCCTCCCACACACACACATGCATACACTTTCACCCCCCCCCACACACACACATGCATACAGCTTCACCCCCCCCCCCCCTCCCACACACACACATGCATACACCTTCACCCCCCCCCTCCCACACACACACATGCATACACTTTCACCCCCCCCCACACACACACATGCATACAGCTTCACCCCCCCCCTCCCACACACACACATGCATACACCTTCACCCCCCCCCCCTCCCACACACACACATGCATACACCTTCACCCCCCCCCCTCCCACACACACACATGCATACACCTTCACCCCCCCCCCCCCCCACACACACATGCATACACCTTCACCCCCCTCCCTCCCACACACACACATGCATACACTTTCACCCCCCCCCCCCCCCCCCCCCACACACACACACATGCATACACCTTCACACCCCCTCCCTCCCACACACCCCCCCCCCCCCCCCCCCACCCACACACACACACCACATGGTATAGATCTTTGGTTCAGTTATTTACAACCACCTGCCATGGCATTAATGACCAACACTCTCTTTTCCTCCCTCTGTCTCTGTCACTCTTTCTTTCCCAACCCTCCCTCCCTCGCTCTCTCCGCTCCCCTCCCCTCCTTCGTTCTTCCCCTTCAACTATCATTTAGCTTTACGAGGAGACCTAAAACAGGGTTGAAACACCCGCTCCTCCTCTCCTCCTCCTCTCCTCCTCCTCTCCTCTTTATGCCAGTGTTATTGATATCCTCCATAAGTCTGAGCTGCTGCTATATGCTCTGGTACTGAGAGCCCCATGATTGATGATTGGAGGAGAGGAGGAGAGGGATAGGTGTGTGGGGGGTGGGGGGAGGAGGAGGGGGTATTAGAGGAGGAGAGGGATAGGTGTGTGGGGGGTGGGGGTGGGGGGTTAGTCAAGGAGGAGACACCTCAAAAGCATATTAATATTTAAAGTGTGTGTGTGTGTCTGCTGTTATAAACAGTAGGTCAGCCAATATGTGTTAGTTTTATAGTGTCCTCATCTTAGAGTGAGGTATCAAACCCAGCCAATAAACCCAGAACAGTGATAGAGTGGGTGTGTGCTTGTGTTTATCTGTGTGCATGCATGTGCGTGCAGGTCTCTCACTTTTCTTTATCAAGTGAGGCGGGCGAGCACCCAGTGGTTTAACGAGCAGAGAGGGACTTTTGTTGTAGAATGTGGAGAGTTTGGGACTATAAGGTTCTGTCTGCAAAAATATGATTCTGAGATAATTGGCTTTGAAGTTCTGAAACCTCATTGGTTTGAATAGTGTCAGTCATTTTATCTACTCTTCTTTTTTACACAACAACATGCATTGGGGTGTTTAGAGTACTACATAGGCAGAGAACATTGAACAGAACAAGGCTATGACAATAACTAAATTTGGACAAAAATGCAGAAAGAACCTTATAGTCCCAAACTCTCCATTTGTGTACTTATGTGTTCATGTTTCTGTGTACTTGTGTGTTCATGTTTCTGTGTACTTGTGTGTTCATGTGTCTGTGTACTTGTGTGTTCATGTGTCTGTGTACTTATGTGTTCATGTTTCTGTGTACTTGTGTGTTCATGTTTCTGTGTACTTGTGTGTTCATGTTTCTGTGTACTTATGTGTTCATGTTTCTGTGTACTTGTGTGTTCATGTTTCTGTGTACTTGTGTGTTCAGGTGTCTGTGTACTTATGTGTTCATGTTTCTGTGTACTTATGTGTTCATGTTTCTGTGTACTTGTGTGTTCATGTTTCTCTGTGTATATGTGTTCATGTTTCTCTGTGTATATGTGTTCATGTTTCTGTATACTTGTGTGTTCATGTTTCTGTGTACTTGTGTGTTCATGTTTCTCTGTGTATATGTGTTCATGTTTCTGTGTACTTGTGTGTTCATGTGTCTGTGTATATGTGTTCATGTTTCTCTGTGTATATGTGTTCATGTTTCTCTGTGTATATGTGTTCATGTTTCTGTGTACTTGTGTGTTCATGTGTCTGTGTATATGTGTTCATGTTTCTCTGTGTATATGTGTTCATGTTTCTGTGTACTTGTGTGTTCATGTTTCTGTGTACTTGTGTGTTCATGTTTCTGTGTACTTGTGTGTGTTTGTTTTAATCCATCAGAGCTGTTAGGAGCCGTCAGCCAAACACACACACCCTGACGTGCAGAGAGACTGAACCGTGTGTGTGTTTGTTTTTCAGCAGCAGTAGATAACACCTGTGTCACGTTAGGGTGTGTTGAGGAACTGCTGTTAGTTGTGATAGCAGCACACTGTACACACACACACACACACACACTGAGACAGCTGCTCATTTTAACACTACCCTCCCCCCTCATCCCTCATCACTTCAGAAGATCTTGACAGAAAGACATTCTGTTGTTGTGAAACTACACTTGTTGATTTGTATTTGTTTTGTGTGTGTTTTTTCTCTTTGTGTGTGTGTATTCCTGTGTGTGCTCATCTCTCTGTGTGTGTGTGTGTGTGTGTGTGTGTGTGTGTGTTTTCTCTTTGTGTGTGTGTATTCCTGTGTGAGCTCATCTCTGTGTGTGTGTGCTCATCTCTCTGTGTGTGTGTGTGTGTGTTGCTGTGTCTTTTGATTGCTGTTTTTTTCTCTTCCTCTGGGGGATAATGAAAAGGTTTGTTTGATTAATTAATGCTGTTAGACATGAATGCAAATGATCAAAGGAACAGATTTGCATTTTATGTTTAATTATTAATGAGCTGACTTAGCTATGCGAGTTAGGACACCTGTAAAGGCCTTCTCTGCTCCAGCTCTCTCTCACACACACACACACACACACACACACACACACACACACACACACACACACACACACACACACACACACACATTTGTGCCCTAACACACTGCTGTGTATACGTTCACAAACACACCCAAACACACACACACCTACCTCCCACACACACCACAGCCTCCTTCTCTAAAAAGGATGTGACCTGTTCTGTTTAACCAGCCCCACGTGTCACCTCTTTCTTTAACAGGGATGTGACCTGTTCTGTTTAACCAGCCCCACGCCTCACCTCTTTCTTTAACAGGGATGTGACCTGTTCTGTTTAACCAGCCCCACGCCTCACCTCTTTCTTTAACAGGGATGTGACCTGTTCTGTTTAACCAGCCCCACGCCTCACCTCTTTCTTTAACAGGGATGTGACCTGTTCTGTTTAACCAGCCCCACGTGTCACCTCTTTCTTTAACAGGGATGTGACCTGTTCTGTTTAACCAGCCCCATGTGTCACCTCTTTCTTTAACAGGGATGTGACCTGTTCTGTTTAACCAGCCCCACGTGTCACCTCTTTCTTTAACAGGGATGTGACCTGTTCTGTTTAACCAGCCCCACGCCTCACCTCTTTCTTTAACAGGGATGTGACCTGTTCTGTTTAACCAGCCCCACGCCTCACCTCTTTCTTTAACAGGGATGTGACCTGTTCTGTTTAACCAGCCCCACGCCTCACCTCTTTCTTTAAGCCCTGTCATGCGCAGGGGAAATGGTCATTCTGCGTTCAAAACATTATTGTTAGGTTGCTATGAGGCCTGATTTCAAACATTATTAGATTAGGTTGCTGTGAGGTCTGAGTTCAAATGTTATTATTAGGTTAGGTTGCTGTGAGGCCTGATTTCAAACATTATTAGATTAGGTAGCTGTGAGGCCTGAGTTCAAACATTATTAGGTTAGGTTGCTGTGAGACCTGAGTTCAAACATTGTTAGATTAGGTTGCTGTGAGGCCTGAGTTCAAATGTTATTATTAGGTTAGGTTGCTGTGAGGCCAGAGTTCAAATGTTATTATTAGGTTAGGTTGCTGTGAGGCCAGAGTTCAAATGTTATTATTAGATTAGGTTGCTGTGAGGCCATAGTTCAAACGTTATTATTAGATTTGGTTGCTGTGAGGCCAGAGTTCAAATGTTATTATTAGATTAGGTTGCTGTGAGGCCTGAGTTCAAATGTTATTAGATTAGGTTGCTGTGAGGCCTGAGTTGAAATGTTATTATTAGATTAGGTTGCTATGAGGCCAGAGTTCAAACATCATTATTAGATTAGGTTGCTGTGAGGCCAGACTCAAATGTTATTATTAGGTTAGGTTGCTGTGAGGCCAGACTCAAATGTTATTATTAGGTTAGGTTGCTGTGAGGCCTGAGTTCAAATGTTATTATTAGGTTAGGTTGCTGTGAGGCCAGAGTTCAAATGTTATTATTAGATTAGGTTGCTGTGAGGCCATAGTTCAAACGTTATTATTAGATTTGGTTGCTGTGAGGCCAGAGTTGAAATGTTATTATTAGATTAGGTTGCTGTGAGGCCAGAGTTCAAATGTTATTATTAGATTAGGTTGCTGTGAGGCCTGAGTTCAAATGTTATTAGATTAGGTTGCTGTGAGGCCTGAGTTGAAATGTTATTATTAGATTAGGTTGCTGTGAGGCCAGAGTTCTAACATCATTATTAGATTAGGTTGCTGTGAGGCCAGAGTTCAAACATCATTATTTGGTTAGGTTGCTGTGAGGCCTGAGTTCAAACATTATTAGATTCGGTTGCTGTGAGGCCTGAGTTCAAACATTATTTGATTAGGTTGCTGTGAGGCGTGAGTTCAAATGTTATTATTTGGTTAGGTTGCTGTGAGGCCTGAGTTCAAACATTATTAGGTTAGGTTGCTGTGAGACCTGAGTTCAAACATTGTTAGATTAGGTTGCTGTGAGGCCTGAGTTCAAACATTATTAGATTAGGTTGCTGTGAGGCCTGAGTTCAAATGTTATTATTAGATTAGGTTGCTGTGAGGCCTGAGTTCAAAACTTATTATCAGGTTAGGTTGCTGTGAGGCCAGACTCAAATGTTATTATTAGATTAGGTTGCTGTGAGGCCAGTGTTAAAATGTTATTATTACATTAGGTTGCTGTGAGGCCTGAGTTCAAATGTTATTATTAGGTTAGGTTGCTGTGAGGCCAGAGTTCAAACATCATTATTAGATTAGGTTGCTGTGAGGCCAGAGTTCAAACATCATTATTTGGTTAGGTTGCTGTGAGGCCTGAGTTCAAACATTATTAGATTAGGTTGCTGTGAGGCCTGAGTTCAAACATTATTCGATTAGGTTGCTGTGAGGCCAGAGTTCAAATGTTATTAATAGGTTAGGTTGCTGTGAGGCCAGACTCAAATCTTATTATTAGATTAGGTTGCTGTGAGGCCAGAGTTCAAATGTTATTATTAGATTAGGTTGCTTTGAAGCCAGACTCAAATGTTATTATTAGATTAGGTTGCTGTGAGGCCTGAGTTCAAATGTTATTATTAGGTTAGGTTGCTGTGAGGCCAGAGTTCAAACATCATTATTAGATTAGGTTGCTGTGCGGCCAGAGTTCAAACATCATTATTTGGTTAGGTTGCTGTGAGGCCTGATTTCAAACATTATTAGATTCGGTTGCTGTGAGGCCTGAGTTCAAACATTATTCGATTAGGTTGCTTTGAGGCCTGAGTTCAAATGTTATTATTTGGTTAGGTTGCTGTGAGGCCTGAGTTCAAATGTTATTATTAGGTTAGGTTGCTGTGAGGCCAGAGTTCAAACATCATTATTAGATTAGGTTGCTGTGCGGCCAGAGTTTAAACATCATTATTTGGTTAGGTTGCTGTGAGGCCTGATTTCAAACATTATTAGATTCGGTTGCTGTGAGGCCTGAGTTCAAACATTATTCGATTAGGTTGCTTTGAGGCCTGAGTTCAAATGTTATTATTAGGTTAGGTTGCTGTGAGGCCAGAGTTCAAATGTTATTATTAGATTAGGTTGCTGTGAGGCCATAGTTCAAACGTTATTATTAGATTTGGTTGCTGTGAGGCCAGAGTTCAAATGTTATTATTAGGTTAGGTTGCTGTGAGGCCAGAGTTCAAATGTTATTATTAGATTAGGTTGCTGTGAGGCCATAGTTCAAACGTTATTATTAGATTTGGTTGCTGTGAGGCCAGAGTTGAAATGTTATTATTAGATTAGGTTGCTGTGAGGCCAGAGTTCAAATGTTATTATTAGATTAGGTTGCTGTGAGGCCTGAGTTCAAATGTTATTAGATTAGGTTGCTGTGAGGCCTGAGGTGAAATGTTATTATTAGATTAGGTTGCTGTGAGGCCAGAGTTCTAACATCATTATTAGATTAGGTTGCTGTGAGGCCAGAGTTCAAACATCATTATTTGGTTAGGTTGCTGTGAGGCCTGAGTTCAAACATTATTAGATTCGGTTGCTGTGAGGCCTGAGTTCAAACATTATTTGATTAGGTTGCTGTGAGGCGTGAGTTCAAATGTTATTATTTGGTTAGGTTGCTGTGAGGCCTGAGTTCAAACATTATTAGGTTAGGTTGCTGTGAGACCTGAGTTCAAACATTGTTAGATTAGGTTGCTGTGAGGCCTGAGTTCAAACATTATTAGATTAGGTTGCTGTGAGGCCTGAGTTCAAATGTTATTATTAGATTAGGTTGCTGTGAGGCCTGAGTTCAAAACTTATTATCAGGTTAGGTTGCTGTGAGGCCAGACTCAAATGTTATTATTAGATTAGGTTGCTGTGAGGCCAGTGTTAAAATGTTATTATTACATTAGGTTGCTGTGAGGCCTGAGTTCAAATGTTATTATTAGGTTAGGTTGCTGTGAGGCCAGAGTTCAAACATCATTATTAGATTAGGTTGCTGTGAGGCCAGAGTTCAAACATCATTATTTGGTTAGGTTGCTGTGAGGCCTGAGTTCAAACATTATTCGATTAGGTTGCTGTGAGGCCAGAGTTCAAATGTTATTAATAGGTTAGGTTGCTGTGAGGCCAGACTCAAATCTTATTATTAGATTAGGTTGCTGTGAGGCCAGAGTTCAAATGTTATTATTAGATTAGGTTGCTTTGAAGCCAGACTCAAATGTTATTATTAGATTAGGTTGCTGTGAGGCCTGAGTTCAAATGTTATTATTAGGTTAGGTTGCTGTGAGGCCAGAGTTCAAACATCATTATTAGATTAGGTTGCTGTGCGGCCAGAGTTCAAACATCATTATTTGGTTAGGTTGCTGTGAGGCCTGATTTCAAACATTATTAGATTCGGTTGCTGTGAGGCCTGAGTTCAAACATTATTCGATTAGGTTGCTTTGAGGCCTGAGTTCAAATGTTATTATTTGGTTAGGTTGCTGTGAGGCCTGATTTCAAACATTATTAGGTTAGGTTGCTGTGAGACCTGAGTTCAAATGTTATTATTAGGTTAGTTTGCTGTGAGGCCAAACTCAAATGTTATTATTAGGTTAGGTTGCTGTGAGTCCAGTGTTAAAATGTTATTATTAGATTAGGTTGCTGTGAGGCCTGAGTTCAAACATTATTAGATTAGGTTGCTGTGAGGCCTGAGTGCAAATGTTATTATTAGATTAGGTTGCTGTGAGGCCTGAGTTCAAATGTTATTATCAGGTTAGGTTGCTGTGAGGCCAGACTCAAATGTTATTATTTGATTAGGTTGCTGTGAGGCCAGTGTTAAAATGTTATTATTAGATTAGGTTGCTGTGAGGCCTGAGTTCAAATGTTATTATTAGGTTAGTTTGCTGTGAGGCCAAACTCAAATGTTATTATTAGGTTAGGTTGCTGTGAGGCCAGACTCAAATCTTATTATTAGATTAGGTTGCTGTGAGGCCAGAGTTCAAATGTTATTATTAGATTAGGTTGCTTTGAGGCCAGAGTTCAAACATTATTATTAGATTAGGTTGCTGTGAGGCCAGTGTTCAAAACTTATTATCAGGTTAGGTTGCTGTGAGGCCAGAGTTCAAACATCATTATTAGATTAGGTTGCTGTGAGGCCAGAGTTCAAACATCATTATTTGGTTAGGTTGCTGTGAGGCCTGAGTTCAAACATTATTAGATTAGGTTGCTGTGAGGCCTGAGTTCAAACATTATTCGATTAGGTTGCTGTGAGGCCAGAGTTCAAATGTTATTAATAGGTTAGGTTGCTGTGAGGCCAGACTCAAATCTTATTATTAGATTAGGTTGCTGTGAGGCCAGAGTTCAAATGTTATTATTAGATTAGGTTGCTTTGAAGCCAGACTCAAATGTTATTATTAGATTAGGTTGCTGTGAGGCCTGAGTTCAAATGTTATTATTAGGTTAGGTTGCTGTGAGGCCAGAGTTCAAACATCATTATTAGATTAGGTTGCTGTGCGGCCAGAGTTCAAACATCATTATTTGGTTAGGTTGCTGTGAGGCCTGATTTCAAACATTATTAGATTCGGTTGCTGTGAGGCCTGAGTTCAAACATTATTCGATTAGGTTGCTTTGAGGCCTGAGTTCAAATGTTATTATTTGGTTAGGTTGCTGTGAGGCCTGATTTCAAACATTATTAGATTAGGTTGCTGTGAGACCTGAGTTCAAATGTTATTATTAGGTTAGTTTGCTGTGAGGCCAAACTCAAATGTTATTATTAGGTTAGGTTGCTGTGAGTCCAGTGTTAAAATGTTATTATTAGATTAGGTTGCTGTGAGGCCTGAGTTCAAACATTATTAGATTAGGTTGCTGTGAGGCCTGAGTGCAAATGTTATTATTAGATTAGGTTGCTGTGAGGCCTGAGTTCAAATGTTATTATCAGGTTAGGTTGCTGTGAGGCCAGACTCAAATGTTATTATTTGATTAGGTTGCTGTGAGGCCAGTGTTAAAATGTTATTATTAGATTAGGTTGCTGTGAGGCCTGAGTTCAAATGTTATTATTAGGTTAGTTTGCTGTGAGGCCAAACTCAAATGTTATTATTAGGTTAGGTTGCTGTGAGGCCAGACTCAAATCTTATTATTAGATTAGGTTGCTGTGAGGCCAGAGTTCAAATGTTATTATTAGATTAGGTTGCTTTGAGGCCAGAGATCAAACATTATTATTAGATTAGGTTGCTGTGAGGCCAGTGTTCAAAACTTATTATCAGGTTAGGTTGCTGTGAGGCCAGACTCAAATGTTATTATTAGATTAGGTTGCTGTGAGGCCAGTGTTAAAATGTTATTATTACATTAGGTTGCTGTGAGGCCTGAGTTCAAATGTTATTATTAGGTTAGGTTGCTGTGAGGCCAGAGTTCAAACATCATTATTAGATTAGGTTGCTGTGAGGCCAGAGTTCAAACATCATTATTTGGTTAGGTTGCTGTGAGGCCTGAGTTCAAACATTATTAGATTAGGTTGCTGTGAGGCCTGAGTTCAAACATTATTCGATTAGGTTGCTGTGAGGCCAGAGTTCAAATGTTATTAATAGGTTAGGTTGCTGTGAGGCCAGACTCAAATCTTATTATTAGATTAGGTTGCTGTGAGGCCAGAGTTCAAATGTTATTATTAGATTAGGTTGCTTTGAAGCCAGACTCAAATGTTATTATTAGATTAGGTTGCTGTGAGGCCTGAGTTCAAATGTTATTATTAGGTTAGGTTGCTGTGAGGCCAGAGTTCAAACATCATTATTAGATTAGGTTGCTGTGCGGCCAGAGTTCAAACATCATTATTTGGTTAGGTTGCTGTGAGGCCTGATTTCAAACATTATTCGATTAGGTTGCTTTGAGGCCTGAGTTCAAATGTTATTATTTGGTTAGGTTGCTGTGAGGCCTGATTTCAAACATTATTAGGTTAGGTTGCTGTGAGACCTGAGTTCAAATGTTATTATTAGGTTAGTTTGCTGTGAGGCCAAACTCAAATGTTATTATTAGGTTAGGTTGCTGTGAGTCCAGTGTTAAAATGTTATTATTAGATTAGGTTGCTGTGAGGCCTGAGTTCAAACATTATTAGATTAGGTTGCTGTGAGGCCTGAGTGCAAATGTTATTATTAGATTAGGTTGCTGTGAGGCCTGAGTTCAAATGTTATTATCAGGTTAGGTTGCTGTGAGGCCAGACTCAAATGTTATTATTTGATTAGGTTGCTGTGAGGCCAGTGTTAAAATGTTATTATTAGATTAGGTTGCTGTGAGGCCTGAGTTCAAATGTTATTATTAGGTTAGTTTGCTGTGAGGCCAAACTCAAATGTTATTATTAGGTTAGGTTGCTGTGAGGCCAGACTCAAATCTTATTATTAGATTAGGTTGCTGTGAGGCCAGAGTTCAAATGTTATTATTAGATTAGGTTGCTTTGAGGCCAGAGTTCAAACATTATTATTAGATTAGGTTGCTGTGAGGCCTG
Organism: Oncorhynchus mykiss; assembly: GCF_013265735.2. Taxonomy (NCBI): domain Eukaryota; kingdom Metazoa; phylum Chordata; class Actinopteri; order Salmoniformes; family Salmonidae; genus Oncorhynchus; species Oncorhynchus mykiss. The sequence continues at coordinate 70,330,692 of NC_048570.1, read as the reverse complement.
AGTTCAAATGTTATTATTAGATTAGGTTGCTGTGAGGCCTGAGTTCAAATGTTATTATTAGGTTAGTTTGCTGTGAGGCCAAACTCAAATGTTATTATTAGGTTAGGTTGCTGTGAGGCCAGACTCAAATCTTATTATTAGATTAGGTTGCTGTGAGGCCAGAGTTCAAATGTTATTATTAGATTAGGTTGCTTTGAGGCCAGAGATCAAACATTATTATTAGATTAGGTTGCTGTGAGGCCAGTGTTCAAAACTTATTATCAGGTTAGGTTGCTGTGAGGCCAGACTCAAATGTTATTATTAGATTAGGTTGCTGTGAGGCCAGTGTTAAAATGTTATTATTACATTAGGTTGCTGTGAGGCCTGAGTTCAAATGTTATTATTAGGTTAGGTTGCTGTGAGGCCAGAGTTCAAACATCATTATTAGATTAGGTTGCTGTGAGGCCAGAGTTCAAACATCATTATTTGGTTAGGTTGCTGTGAGGCCTGAGTTCAAACATTATTAGATTAGGTTGCTGTGAGGCCTGAGTTCAAACATTATTCGATTAGGTTGCTGTGAGGCCAGAGTTCAAATGTTATTAATAGGTTAGGTTGCTGTGAGGCCAGACTCAAATCTTATTATTAGATTAGGTTGCTGTGAGGCCAGAGTTCAAATGTTATTATTAGATTAGGTTGCTTTGAAGCCAGACTCAAATGTTATTATTAGATTAGGTTGCTGTGAGGCCTGAGTTCAAATGTTATTATTAGGTTAGGTTGCTGTGAGGCCAGAGTTCAAACATCATTATTAGATTAGGTTGCTGTGCGGCCAGAGTTCAAACATCATTATTTGGTTAGGTTGCTGTGAGGCCTGATTTCAAACATTATTCGATTAGGTTGCTTTGAGGCCTGAGTTCAAATGTTATTATTTGGTTAGGTTGCTGTGAGGCCTGATTTCAAACATTATTAGGTTAGGTTGCTGTGAGACCTGAGTTCAAATGTTATTATTAGGTTAGTTTGCTGTGAGGCCAAACTCAAATGTTATTATTAGGTTAGGTTGCTGTGAGTCCAGTGTTAAAATGTTATTATTAGATTAGGTTGCTGTGAGGCCTGAGTTCAAACATTATTAGATTAGGTTGCTGTGAGGCCTGAGTGCAAATGTTATTATTAGATTAGGTTGCTGTGAGGCCTGAGTTCAAATGTTATTATCAGGTTAGGTTGCTGTGAGGCCAGACTCAAATGTTATTATTTGATTAGGTTGCTGTGAGGCCAGTGTTAAAATGTTATTATTAGATTAGGTTGCTGTGAGGCCTGAGTTCAAATGTTATTATTAGGTTAGTTTGCTGTGAGGCCAAACTCAAATGTTATTATTAGGTTAGGTTGCTGTGAGGCCAGACTCAAATCTTATTATTAGATTAGGTTGCTGTGAGGCCAGAGTTCAAATGTTATTATTAGATTAGGTTGCTTTGAGGCCAGAGTTCAAACATTATTATTAGATTAGGTTGCTGTGAGGCTAGAGTTCAAATGTTATTATTAGGTTAGGTTGCAGTGAGGCCAGAGTTCAAACATTATTTGGTTAGGTTGCTGTGAGACCTGAGTTCAAACATTGTTAGATTAGGTTGCTGTGAGGCCTGAGTTCAAACATTATTAGATTAGGTTGCTGTGAGGCCTGAGTTCAAATGTTATTATTAGATTAGGTTGCTGTGAGGCCTGAGTTCAAATCTTATTATCAGGTTAGGTTGCTGTGAGGCCTGAGTTCAAACATCATTATTAGATTAGGTTGCTGTGAGGCCTGAGATCAAATGTTATTATCAGGTTAGGTTGCTGTGAGGCCAGACTCAAATGTTATTATTAGATTAGGTTGCTGTGAGGCCAGAGTTCAAATGTTATTATTAGGTTAGGTTGCTGTGAGGCCAGAGTTCAAATGTTATTATTAGATTAGGTTGCTGTGAGGCCAGAGTTCAAACATTATTATTAGATTAGGTTGCTGTGGGGCCAGAGTTCAAATGTTATTATTAGATTAGGTTGCTGTGAGGCCAGAGTTCAAACATTATTATTAGATCAGGTTGCTGTGAGGCCAGAGTTCAAATGTTATTATTAGGTTAGGTTGCTGTGAGGCCAGAGTTCAAATGTTATTAGATTAGGTTGCTGTGAGGCCTGAGTTGAAATGTTATTATTAGATTAGGTTGCTGTGAGGCCTGAGTTCAAATGTTATTAAATTAGGTTGCTGTGAGGCCTGAGTTGAAATGTTATTATTAGATTAGGTTGCTGTGAGGCCTGAGTTCAAACATCATTATTAGATTAGGTTTCTGTGAGGCCAGAGTTCAAACATCATTATTAGATTAGGTTGCTGTGAGGCCTGAGTTGAAATGTTATTATTAGATTAGGTTGCTGTGAGGCCAGAGTTCAAATGTTATTATTAGATTAGGTTGCTGTGAGGCCATAGTTCAAACGTTATTATTAGATTTGGTTGCTGTGAGGCCAGAGTTCAAATGTTATTATTAGATTAGGTTGCTGTGAGGCCTGAGTTCAAATGTTATTAGATTAGGTTGCTGTGAGGCCTGAGTTGAAATGTTATTATTAGATTAGGTTGCTATGAGGCCAGAGTTCAAACATCATTATTAGATTAGGTTGCTGTGAGGCCAGACTCAAATGTTATTATTAGGTTAGGTTGCTGTGAGGCCAGACTCAAATGTTATTATTAGGTTAGGTTGCTGTGAGGCCTGAGTTCAAATGTTATTATTAGGTTAGGTTGCTGTGAGGCCAGAGTTCAAATGTTATTATTAGCTTAGGTTGCTGTGAGGCCATAGTTCAAACGTTATTATTAGATTTGGTTGCTGTGAGGCCAGAGTTCAAATGTTATTATTAGATTAGGTTGCTGTGAGGCCTGAGTTCAAATGTTATTAGATTAGGTTGTTGTGAGGCCTGAGTTGAAATGTTATTATTAGATTAGGTTGCTGTGAGGCCAGAGTTCTAACATCATTATTAGATTAGGTTGCTGTGAGGCCAGAGTTCAAACATCATTATTTGGTTAGGTTGCTGTGAGGCCTGAGTTCAAACATTATTTGATTAGGTTGCTGTGAGGCGTGAGTTCAAACGTTATTATTAGATTAGGTTGCTGTGAGGCCTGAGTTCAAACATTATTAGATTCGGTTGCTGTGAGGCCTGAGTTCAAACATTATTTGATTAGGTTGCTGTGAGGCGTGAGTTCAAATGTTATTATTTGGTTAGGTTGCTGTGAGGCCTGAGTTCAAACATTATTAGGTTAGGTTGCTGTGAGACCTGAGTTCAAACATTGTTAGATTAGGTTGCTGTGAGGCCAGAGTTCAAACATTATTAGATTAGGTTGCTGTGAGGCCTGAGTTCAAATGTTATTATTAGATTAGGTTGCTGTGAGGCCTGAGTTCAAAACTTATTATCAGGTTAGGTTGCTGTGAGGCCAGACTCAAATGTTATTATTAGATTAGGTTGCTGTGAGGCCAGTGTTAAAATGTTATTATTACATTAGGTTGCTGTGAGGCCTGAGTTCAAATGTTATTATTAGGTTAGGTTGCTGTGAGGCCAGAGTTCAAACATCATTATTAGATTAGGTTGCTGTGAGGCCAGAGTTCAAACATCATTATTTGGTTAGGTTGCTGTGAGGCCTGAGTTCAAACATTATTAGATTAGGTTGCTGTGAGGCCTGAGTTCAAACATTATTCGATTAGGTTGCTGTGAGGCCAGAGTTCAAATGTTATTAATAGGTTAGGTTGCTGTGAGGCCAGACTCAAATCTTATTATTAGATTAGGTTGCTGTGAGGCCTGAGTTGAAATGTTATTATTAGATTAGGTTGCTGTGAGGCCTGAGTTCAAATGTTATTAGATTAGGTTGCTGTGAGGCCTGAGTTGAAATGTTATTATTAGATTAGGTTGCTGTGAGGCCTGAGTTCAAACATCATTATTAGATTAGGTTTCTGTGAGGCCAGAGTTCAAACATCATTATTAGATTAGGTTGCTGTGAGGCCTGAGTTGAAATGTTATTATTAGATTAGGTTGCTGTGAGGCCAGAGTTCAAATCGGGGCGGCAGGGTAGCCTAGTGGTTAGAGCGTTGGACTAGTAACCGGAAGGTTGCGAGTTCAAACCCCTGAGCTGACAAGGTACAAATCTGTCGTTCTGCCCCTGAACAGGCAGTTAACCCACTGTTCCCAGGCCGTCATTGAAAATAAGAATTTGTTCTTAACTGACTTGCCTGGTTAAATAAAGGTAAAATAAAAAATAAAAATAAAAAATCTTATTATTAGATTAGGTTGCTGTGAGGCCATAGTTCAAACGTTATTATTAGATTTGGTTGCTGTGAGGCCAGAGTTCAAATGTTATTATTAGATTAGGTTGCTGTGAGGCCTGAGTTCAAATGTTATTAGATTAGGTTGCTGTGAGGCCTGAGTTGAAATGTTATTATTAGATTAGGTTGCTATGAGGCCAGAGTTCAAACATCATTATTAGATTAGGTTGCTGTGAGGCCAGACTCAAATGTTATTATTAGGTTAGGTTGCTGTGAGGCCAGACTCAAATGTTATTATTAGGTTAGGTTGCTGTGAGGCCTGAGTTCAAATGTTATTATTAGGTTAGGTTGCTGTGAGGCCAGAGTTCAAATGTTATTATTAGATTAGGTTGCTGTGAGGCCATAGTTCAAACGTTATTATTAGATTTGGTTGCTGTGAGGCCAGAGTTCAAATGTTATTATTAGATTAGGTTGCTGTGAGGCCTGAGTTCAAATGTTATTAGATTAGGTTGTTGTGAGGCCTGAGTTGAAATGTTATTATTTGGTTAGGTTGCTGTGAGGCCTGAGTTCAAACATTATTAGGTTAGGTTGCTGTGAGACCTGAGTTCAAACATTGTTAGATTAGGTTGCTGTGAGGCCAGAGTTCAAACATTATTAGATTAGGTTGCTGTGAGGCCTGAGTTCAAATGTTATTATTAGATTAGGTTGCTGTGAGGCCTGAGTTCAAAACTTATTATCAGGTTAGGTTGCTGTGAGGCCAGACTCAAATGTTATTATTAGATTAGGTTGCTGTGAGGCCAGTGTTAAAATGTTATTATTACATTAGGTTGCTGTGAGGCCTGAGTTCAAATGTTATTATTTGGTTAGGTTGCTGTGAGGCCAGAGTTCAAACATCATTATTAGATTAGGTTGCTGTGAGGCCAGAGTTCAAACATCATTATTTGGTTAGGTTGCTGTGAGGCCTGAGTTCAAACATTATTAGATTAGGTTGCTGTGAGGCCTGAGTTCAAACATTATTCGATTAGGTTGCTGTGAGGCCAGAGTTCAAATGTTATTAATAGGTTAGGTTGCTGTGAGACCAGACTCAAATCTTATTATTAGATTAGGTTGCTGTGAGGCCTGAGTTGAAATGTTATTATTAGATTAGGTTGCTGTGAGGCCTGAGTTCAAATGTTATTAGATTAGGTTGCTGTGAGGCCTGAGTTGAAATGTTATTATTAGATTAGGTTGCTGTGAGGCCTGAGTTCAAACATCATTATTAGATTAGGTTTCTGTGAGGCCAGAGTTCAAACATCATTATTAGATTAGGTTGCTGTGAGGCCTGAGTTGAAATGTTATTATTAGATTAGGTTGCTGTGAGGCCAGAGTTCAAATGTTATTATTAGATTAGGTTGCTGTGAGGCCATAGTTCAAACGTTATTATTAGATTTGGTTGCTGTGAGGCCAGAGTTCAAATGTTATTATTAGATTAGGTTGCTGTGAGGCCTGAGTTCAAATGTTATTAGATTAGGTTGCTGTGAGGCCTGAGTTGAAATGTTATTATTAGATTAGGTTGCTATGAGGCCAGAGTTCAAACATCATTATTAGATTAGGTTGCTGTGAGGCCAGACTCAAATGTTATTATTAGGTTAGGTTGCTGTGAGGCCAGACTCAAATGTTATTATTAGGTTAGGTTGCTGTGAGGCCTGAGTTCAAATGTTATTATTAGGTTAGGTTGCTGTGAGGCCAGAGTTCAAATGTTATTATTAGATTAGGTTGCTGTGAGGCCATAGTTCAAACGTTATTATTAGATTTGGTTGCTGTGAGGCCAGAGTTCAAATGTTATTATTAGATTAGGTTGCTGTGAGGCCTGAGTTCAAATGTTATTAGATTAGGTTGTTGTGAGGCCTGAGTTGAAATGTTATTATTAGATTAGGTTGCTGTGAGGCCAGAGTTCTAACATCATTATTAGATTAGGTTGCTGTGAGGCCAGAGTTCAAACATCATTATTTGGTTAGGTTGCTGTGAGGCCTGAGTTCAAACATTATTTGATTAGGTTGCTGTGAGGCGTGAGTTCAAACGTTATTATTAGATTAGGTTGCTGTGAGGCCTGAGTTCAAACATTATTAGATTCGGTTGCTGTGAGGCCTGAGTTCAAACATTATTTGATTAGGTTGCTGTGAGGCGTGAGTTCAAATGTTATTATTTGGTTAGGTTGCTGTGAGGCCTGAGTTCAAACATTATTAGGTTAGGTTGCTGTGAGACCTGAGTTCAAACATTGTTAGATTAGGTTGCTGTGAGGCCAGAGTTCAAACATTATTAGATTAGGTTGCTGTGAGGCCTGAGTTCAAATGTTATTATTAGATTAGGTTGCTGTGAGGCCTGAGTTCAAAACTTATTATCAGGTTAGGTTGCTGTGAGGCCAGACTCAAATGTTATTATTAGATTAGGTTGCTGTGAGGCCAGTGTTAAAATGTTATTATTACATTAGGTTGCTGTGAGGCCTGAGTTCAAATGTTATTATTAGGTTAGGTTGCTGTGAGGCCAGAGTTCAAACATCATTATTAGATTAGGTTGCTGTGAGGCCAGAGTTCAAACATCATTATTTGGTTAGGTTGCTGTGAGGCCTGAGTTCAAACATTATTAGATTAGGTTGCTGTGAGGCCTGAGTTCAAACATTATTCGATTAGGTTGCTGTGAGGCCAGAGTTCAAATGTTATTAATAGGTTAGGTTGCTGTGAGGCCAGACTCAAATCTTATTATTAGATTAGGTTGCTGTGAGGCCAGAGTTCAAATGTTATTATTAGATTAGGTTGCTTTGAAGCCAGACTCAAATGTTATTATTAGATTAGGTTGCTGTGAGGCCTGAGTTCAAATGTTATTATTAGGTTAGGTTGCTGTGAGGCCAGAGTTCAAACATCATTATTAGATTAGGTTGCTGTGCGGCCAGAGTTCAAACATCATTATTTGGTTAGGTTGCTGTGAGGCCTGATTTCAAACATTATTAGATTCGGTTGCTGTGAGGCCTGAGTTCAAACATTATTCGATTAGGTTGCTTTGAGGCCTGAGTTCAAATGTTATTATTTGGTTAGGTTGCTGTGAGGCCTGAGTTCAAACATTATTAGGTTAGGTTGCTGTGAGACCTGAGTTCAAACATTGTTAGATTAGGTTGCTGTGAGGCCTGAGTTCAAACATTATTAGATTAGGTTGCTGTGAGGCCTGAGTTCAAATGTTATTATTAGATTAGGTTGCTGTGAGGCCTGAGTTCAAATCTTATTATCAGGTTAGGTTGCTGTGAGGCCTGAGTTCAAACATCATTATTAGATTAGGTTGCTGTGAGGCCTGAGTTCAAATGTTATTATCAGGTTAGGTTGCTGTGAGGCCAGACTCAAATGTTATTATTAGATTAGGTTGCTGTGAGGCCTGAGTTCAAATGTTATTATTAGATTAGGTTGCTGTGAGGCCAGTGTTAAAATGTTATTATTAGATTAGGTTGCTGTGAGGCCTGAGTTCAAATGTTATTATTAGATTAGGTTGCTGTGAGGCCTGAGTTCAAATGTTATTAGATTAGGTTGCTGTGAGGCCTGAGTTGAAATGTTATTATTAGATTAGGTTGCTATGAGGCCAGAGTTCAAACATCATTATTAGATTAGGTTGCTGTGAGGCCAGACTCAAATGTTATTATTAGGTTAGGTTGCTGTGAGGCCAGACTCAAATGTTATTATTAGGTTAGGTTGCTGTGAGGCCTGAGTTCAAATGTTATTATTAGGTTAGGTTGCTGTGAGGCCAGAGTTCAAATGTTATTATTAGATTAGGTTGCTGTGAGGCCATAGTTCAAACGTTATTATTAGATTTGGTTGCTGTGAGGCCAGAGTTCAAATGTTATTATTAGATTAGGTTGCTGTGAGGCCTGAGTTCAAATGTTATTAGATTAGGTTGTTGTGAGGCCTGAGTTGAAATGTTATTATTAGATTAGGTTGCTGTGAGGCCAGAGTTCTAACATCATTATTAGATTAGGTTGCTGTGAGGCCAGAGTTCAAACATCATTATTTGGTTAGGTTGCTGTGAGGCCTGAGTTCAAACATTATTTGATTAGGTTGCTGTGAGGCGTGAGTTCAAACGTTATTATTAGATTAGGTTGCTGTGAGGCCTGAGTTCAAACATTATTAGATTCGGTTGCTGTGAGGCCTGAGTTCAAACATTATTTGATTAGGTTGCTGTGAGGCGTGAGTTCAAATGTTATTATTTGGTTAGGTTGCTGTGAGGCCTGAGTTCAAACATTATTAGGTTAGGTTGCTGTGAGACCTGAGTTCAAACATTGTTAGATTAGGTTGCTGTGAGGCCAGAGTTCAAACATTATTAGATTAGGTTGCTGTGAGGCCTGAGTTCAAATGTTATTATTAGATTAGGTTGCTGTGAGGCCTGAGTTCAAAACTTATTATCAGGTTAGGTTGCTGTGAGGCCAGACTCAAATGTTATTATTAGATTAGGTTGCTGTGAGGCCAGTGTTAAAATGTTATTATTACATTAGGTTGCTGTGAGGCCTGAGTTCAAATGTTATTATTAGGTTAGGTTGCTGTGAGGCCAGAGTTCAAACATCATTATTAGATTAGGTTGCTGTGAGGCCAGAGTTCAAACATCATTATTTGGTTAGGTTGCTGTGAGGCCTGAGTTCAAACATTATTAGATTAGGTTGCTGTGAGGCCTGAGTTCAAACATTATTCGATTAGGTTGCTGTGAGGCCAGAGTTCAAATGTTATTAATAGGTTAGGTTGCTGAGAGGCCAGACTCAAATCTTATTATTAGATTAGGTTGCTGTGAGGCCAGAGTTCAAATGTTATTATTAGATTAGGTTGCTTTGAAGCTAGACTCAAATGTTATTATTAGATTAGGTTGCTGTGAGGCCTGAGTTCAAATGTTATTATTAGGTTAGGTTGCTGTGAGGCCAGAGTTCAAACATCATTATTAGATTAGGTTGCTGTGCGGCCAGAGTTCAAACATCATTATTTGGTTAGGTTGCATTGAGGCCTGATTTCAAACATTATTAGATTCGGTTGCTGTGAGGCCTGAGTTCAAACATTATTCGATTAGGTTGCTTTGAGGCCTGAGTTCAAATGTTATTATTTGGTTAGGTTGCTGTGAGGCCTGAGTTCAAACATTATTAGGTTAGGTTGCTGTGAGACCTGAGTTCAAACATTGTTAGATTAGGTTGCTGTGAGGCCTGAGTTCAAACATTATTAGATTAGGTTGCTGTGAGGCCTGAGTTCAAATGTTATTATTAGATTAGGTTGCTGTGAGGCCTGAGTTCAAATCTTATTATCAGGTTAGGTTGCTGTGAGGCCTGAGTTCAAACATCATTATTAGATTAGGTTGCTGTGAGGCCTGAGTTCAAATGTTATTATCAGGTTAGGTTGCTGTGAGGCCAGACTCAAATGTTATTATTTGATTAGGTTGCTGTGAGGCCAGTGTTAAAATGTTATTATTAGATTAGGTTGCTGTGAGGCCTGAGTTCAAATGTTATTATTAGGTTAGTTTGCTGTGAGGCCAAACTCAAATGTTATTATTAGGTTAGGTTGCTGTGAGGCCAGACTCAAATCTTATTATTAGATTAGGTTGCTGTGAGGCCAGAGTTCAAACATTATTATTAGATTAGGTTGCTGTGAGGCCAGAGTTCAAATGTTATTATTAGATTAGGTTGCTGTGAGGCCAGAGTTCAAACATTATTATTAGATTAGGTTGCTGTGAGGCCAGAGTTCAAATGTTATTATTAGGTTAGGTTGCTGTGAGGCCAGACTCAAATCTTATTATTAGATTAGGTTGCTGTGAGGCCAGAGTTCAAACATTATTATTAGATTAGGTTGCTGTGAGGCCAGAGTTCAAATGTTATTATTAGGTTAGGTTGCTGTGAGGCCTGAGTTCAAACATTATTAGATTAGGTTGCTGTGAGGCCTGAGTTCAAACATTATTAGATTAGGTTGCTGTGAGGCCAGAGTTCAAACATCATTATTTGGTTAGGTTGCTGTGAGGCCTGATTTCAACCATTATTAGATTCGGTTGCTGTGAGGCCTGAGTTCAAACATTATTCGATTAGGTTGCTTTGAGGCCTGAGTTCAAATCTTATTATCAGGTTAGGTTGCTGTGAGGCCTGAGTTCAAACATCATTATTAGATTAGGTTGCTGTGAGGCCTGAGTTCAAATGTTATTATCAGGTTAGGTTGCTGTGAGGCCAGACTGAAATGTTATTATTAGATTAGGTTGCTGTGAGGCCTGAGTTCAAATGTTATTATTAGATTAGGTTGCTGTGAGGCCAGTGTTAAAATGTTATTATTCGATTAGGTTGCTGTGAGGCCTGAGTTCAAATGTTATTATCAGGTTAGGTTGCTGTGAGGCCAGAGTTAAAATGTTATTATTAGATTAGGTTGCTGTGAGGCCTGAGTTCAAATGTTATTATTAGGTTAGTTTGCTGTGAGGCCAAACTCAAATGTTATTATTAGGTTAGGTTGCTGTGAGGCCAGACTCAAATCTTATTATTAGATTAGGTTGCTGTGAGGCCTGAGTTCAAACATTATTTGATTAGGTTGCTGTGAGGCGTGAGTTCAAATGTTATTATTTGGTTAGGTTGCTGTGAGGCCTGAGTTCAAACATTATTAGGTTAGGTTGCTGTGAGACCTGAGTTCAAACATTGTTAGATTAGGTTGCTGTGAGGCCAGAGTTCAAACATTATTAGATTAGGTTGCTGTGAGGCCTGAGTTCAAATGTTATTATTAGATTAGGTTGCTGTGAGGCCTGAGTTCAAAACTTATTATCAGGTTAGGTTGCTGTGAGGCCAGACTCAAATGTTATTATTAGATTAGGTTGCTGTGAGGCCAGTGTTAAAATGTTATTATTACATTAGGTTGCTGTGAGGCCTGAGTTCAAATGTTATTATTAGGTTAGGTTGCTGTGAGGCCAGAGTTCAAACATCATTATTAGATTAGGTTGCTGTGAGGCCAGAGTTCAAACATCATTATTTGGTTAGGTTGCTGTGAGGCCTGAGTTCAAACATTATTAGATTAGGTTGCTGTGAGGCCTGAGTTCAAACATTATTCGATTAGGTTGCTGTGAGGCCAGAGTTCAAATGTTATTAATAGGTTAGGTTGCTGAGAGGCCAGACTCAAATCTTATTATTAGATTAGGTTGCTGTGAGGCCAGAGTTCAAATGTTATTATTAGATTAGGTTGCTTTGAAGCTAGACTCAAATGTTATTATTAGATTAGGTTGCTGTGAGGCCTGAGTTCAAATGTTATTATTAGGTTAGGTTGCTGTGAGGCCAGAGTTCAAACATCATTATTAGATTAGGTTGCTGTGCGGCCAGAGTTCAAACATCATTATTTGGTTAGGTTGCATTGAGGCCTGATTTCAAACATTATTAGATTCGGTTGCTGTGAGGCCTGAGTTCAAACATTATTCGATTAGGTTGCTTTGAGGCCTGAGTTCAAATGTTATTATTTGGTTAGGTTGCTGTGAGGCCTGAGTTCAAACATTATTAGGTTAGGTTGCTGTGAGACCTGAGTTCAAACATTGTTAGATTAGGTTGCTGTGAGGCCTGAGTTCAAACATTATTAGATTAGGTTGCTGTGAGGCCTGAGTTCAAATGTTATTATTAGATTAGGTTGCTGTGAGGCCTGAGTTCAAATCTTATTATCAGGTTAGGTTGCTGTGAGGCCTGAGTTCAAACATCATTATTAGATTAGGTTGCTGTGAGGCCTGAGTTCAAATGTTATTATCAGGTTAGGTTGCTGTGAGGCCAGACTCAAATGTTATTATTTGATTAGGTTGCTGTGAGGCCAGTGTTAAAATGTTATTATTAGATTAGGTTGCTGTGAGGCCTGAGTTCAAATGTTATTATTAGGTTAGTTTGCTGTGAGGCCAAACTCAAATGTTATTATTAGGTTAGGTTGCTGTGAGGCCAGACTCAAATCTTATTATTAGATTAGGTTGCTGTGAGGCCAGAGTTCAAACATTATTATTAGATTAGGTTGCTGTGAGGCCAGAGTTCAAATGTTATTATTAGATTAGGTTGCTGTGAGGCCAGAGTTCAAACATTATTATTAGATTAGGTTGCTGTGAGGCCAGAGTTCAAATGTTATTATTAGGTTAGGTTGCTGTGAGGCCAGACTCAAATCTTATTATTAGATTAGGTTGCTGTGAGGCCAGAGTTCAAACATTATTATTAGATTAGGTTGCTGTGAGGCCAGAGTTCAAATGTTATTATTAGGTTAGGTTGCTGTGAGGCCTGAGTTCAAACATTATTAGATTAGGTTGCTGTGAGGCCTGAGTTCAAACATTATTAGATTAGGTTGCTGTGAGGCCAGAGTTCAAACATCATTATTTGGTTAGGTTGCTGTGAGGCCTGATTTCAACCATTATTAGATTCGGTTGCTGTGAGGCCTGAGTTCAAACATTATTCGATTAGGTTGCTTTGAGGCCTGAGTTCAAATCTTATTATCAGGTTAGGTTGCTGTGAGGCCTGAGTTCAAACATCATTATTAGATTAGGTTGCTGTGAGGCCTGAGTTCAAATGTTATTATCAGGTTAGGTTGCTGTGAGGCCAGACTGAAATGTTATTATTAGATTAGGTTGCTGTGAGGCCTGAGTTCAAATGTTATTATTAGATTAGGTTGCTGTGAGGCCAGTGTTAAAATGTTATTATTCGATTAGGTTGCTGTGAGGCCTGAGTTCAAATGTTATTATCAGGTTAGGTTGCTGTGAGGCCAGAGTTAAAATGTTATTATTAGATTAGGTTGCTGTGAGGCCTGAGTTCAAATGTTATTATTAGGTTAGTTTGCTGTGAGGCCAAACTCAAATGTTATTATTAGGTTAGGTTGCTGTGAGGCCAGACTCAAATCTTATTATTAGATTAGGTTGCTGTGAGGCCAGAGTTCAAACATTATTATTAGATTAGGTTGCTGTGAGGCCAGAGTTCAAATGTTATTATTAGATTAGGTTGCTGTGAGGCCAGAGTTCAAACATTATTATTAAATTAGGTTGCTGTGAGGCCAGAGTTCAAATGTTATTATTAGGTTAGGTTGCTGTGAGGCCAGACTCAAATCTTATTATTAGATTAGGTTGCTGTGAGGCCAGAGTTCAAACATTATTATTAGATTAGGTTGCTGTGAGGCCAGAGTTCAAATGTTATTATTAGGTTAGGTTGCTGTGAGGCCTGAGTTCAAACATTATTAGATTAGGTTGCTGTGAGGCCTGAGTTCAAACATTATTAGATTAGGTTGCTGTGAGGCCAGAGTTCAAACATCATTATTTGGTTAGGTTGCTGTGAGGCCTGATTTCAACCATTATTAGATTCGGTTGCTGTGAGGCCTGAGTTCAAACATTATTCGATTAGGTTGCTTTGAGGCCTGAGTTCAAATGTTATTATTTGGTTAGGTTGCTGTGAGGCCTGAGTTCAAACATTATTAGGTTAGGTTGCTGTGAGACCTGAGTTCAAACATTGTTAGATTAGGTTGCTGCGAGGCCTGAGTTCAAACATTATTAGTTTAGGTTGCTGTGAGGCCTGAGTTCAAACATTGTTAGATTAGGTTGCTGTGAGGCCTGAGTTCAAATGTTATTATTTGGTTAGGTTGCTGTGAGGCCTGAGTTCAAACATTATTAGGTTAGGTTGCTGTGAGACCTGAGTTCAAACATTGTTAGATTAGGTTGCTGTGAGGCCTGAGTTCAAAAATTATTAGATTAGGTTGCTGTGAGGCCTGAGTTCAAATGTTATTATTAGATTAGGTTGCTGTGAGGCCTGAGTTCAAATCTTATTATCAGGTTAGGTTGCTGTGAGGCCTGAGTTCAAACATCATTATTAGATTAGGTTGCTGTGAGGCCTGAGTTCAAATGTTATTATCAGTTTAGGTTGCTGTGAGGCCAGACTCAAATGTTATTATTAGTTTAGGTTGCTGTGAGGCCTGAGTTCAAATGTTATTATTAGATTAGGTTGCTGTGAGGCCAGTGTTAAAATGTTATTATTCGATTAGGTTGCTGTGAGGCCTGAGTTCAAATGTTATTATTAGGTTAGTTTGCTGTGAGGCCAAACTCAAATGTTATTATTAGGTTAGGTTGCTGTGAGGCCAGACTCAAATCTTATTATTAGATTAGGTTGCTGTGAGGCCTGAGTTCAAATGTTAATATCAGGTTAGGTTGCTGTGAGGCCAGACTCAAATGTTATTATTTGATTAGGTTGCTGTGAGGCCAGAGTTCAAATGTTATTATTAGGTTAGGTTGCTGTGAGGCCAGAGTTCAAATGTTATTATTAGATTAGGTTGCTGTGAGGCCAGAGTTCAAACATTATTATTAGATTAGGTTGCTGTGAGGCCAGAGTTCAAATGTTATTATTAGGTTAGGTTGCTGTGAGGCCAGAGTTCAAATGTTATTATTAGGTTAGGTTGCTGTGAGGTCAGAGTTCAAATGTTATTATTAGATTAGGTTGCTGTGAGGCCTGAGTTCAAATGTTATTAGATTAGGTTGCTGTGAGGCCTGAGTTGAAATGTTATTATTAGATTAGGTTGCTGTGAGGCCTGAGTTCAAACATCATCATTAGATTAGGTTGCTGTGAGGCCTGAGTTCAAACATTATTAGATTAGGTTGCTGTGAGGCCTGAGTTGAAATGTTATTATTAGGTTAGGTTGCTGTGAGGCCTGAGTTCAAATGTTATTATTTGGTTAGGTTGCTGTGAGGCCTGAGTTCAAACATTATTAGATTAGGTTGCTGTGAGGCCTGAGTTCAAACATTATTAGATTAGGTTGCTGTGAGGCCTGAGTTAAAATGTTATTGTTAGATTAGGTTGCTGTGAGGCCTGAGTTCAAACATTATTAGATTAGGTTGCTGTGAGGCCTGAGTTCAAACGTTATTAATAGATTAGGTTGCTGGAGGCCTGAGTTCAAACATTATTAGATTAGGTTGCTGTGAGGCCTGAGTTCAAATGTTGTTATTAGGTTAGGTTGCTGTGAGGCCTGAGTTCAAACGTTATTGTTAGGTTAGGTTGCTGTGAGGCCTGAGTGCAAGCGTTATTATTAGATTAGGTTGCTGTGAGGCCTGAGTTCAAGCGTTATAATTATGTTATCTCTCAGCACTAAGGCCTGGGCTGTCACCCCAGCTGTGTGATCCATCTCCATGGAGACCCGAGGAAAGCTCTGATCTGATTACCCATACTCCCCCTGTCAGAGAGGAGAGGAGGACTGGATGGTGTGAATGAAGAGAGGGAGGGAGTAAAAAAGAGTCTGAGAAAAGGAGGGGGACCTGGAATGAAGATGAAAGAGAGGGAGCAGACAGAGAGGCAGTAAAGAGAGGGATCAAGAGAGGGAAAGAGAAAGGCAGAGAAGAAAATAAAATGTAGAGGCATAGCAGAGGGGTTAGAAAACGATAGTCACATCAATGAGGAAATACAGGGACTGACGTGAAGACCGACAAAGGCCATCTTCTGTTCTTTCTCTTGCTCCTCTTCCTTATTTTCCTCCCTCCATCATCAGCACCACCCAACCGCCTCAAATCAGCCTCCGGGGACCGCATGCCCCCGTTGCCATGGATATGAGCGATGGTTGTCTCGCGCTCTGCGTCTCTCTCTCTCTATCAAATGATAAATGGAGGGAAGGAGTGGAAGTTAATCATTTATCCCAGGAAGAGAGAGCGATTCCGTAGCGTAATGGGTTAAGTGCAGCGATTGCTGCGTGTGGAGCGTTAGACACAGGAATGAATAAAATATTAAAGATGAAGAGAGGGAGGGATGGGGTTGGGAGGAGACGGAGGGGTAGGGGGGTCCGGGTGTTTGTTTTGATTTTGGAGAGAAGTGTTGATTCCTTCTAAGTTTTAATATTGACAGGTGAACAGTTAAGACTATTTTAGAGCCTCCTTGACTAAACTAGTCCGTTTTGAAGGCTTTCTGGTTTTTAGAAACTTCAGTCTCCTCTAGTGCTGTCGGAGAAAAGAGGAAACATCCCATCCTTTAGGGGTTGACAACAGAGGGAGGGAGCTTTTCTTTGCTTTCAGGACCAATGACTGCACTGACACATCCAACCATAGAGTACAACACAGGAGAACGGGCTTATGATTTGAAGTCAGTTCACCTAAAAGCTCTGTTAGTGTTCTGGCCATCTTTTCCCTCATCCATCCACCCATCCTTCTGTCTGAGGTTAGGCTGCTGGAGCATGGGGTTAATGGAAGATGTGTGTTTTATGATCAGGGAACCGCTCTGAGAGAGAGAGATGGAGAACAGAGGGCACAGGCACCACCCAGACCACTAACATAACACCTGCTTCACGTCTCCTTAGCAATTTATCCCCTCCCTCCCTCCCTCCCTTCTCCTTATTTCACTCCCCTCCTTCATTTATCCCCTCCCTCCCTCCCTTCTCCTTATTTCACTCCCCTCCTTCATTTATCCCCTCCCTCCCTCCCTCCTCCTTATTTCACTCCCCTCCTTCATTTATCCCCTCCCTCCCTCCCTCCTCCTTATTTCACTCCCCTCCTTCATTTATCCCCTCCCTCCCTCCCTCCTCCTTATTTCACTCCCCTCCTTCATTTATCCCCCTCTCATTCCTTCCTTTACAAGCTCCCTCTCTGCCTTCAGAGTTGACTCTGTACGTGAGTGATCACAGACGTACGCACACACACACACACACACACACACACACACACACACACACACACACACACACACACACACACTGCTTAACTACATGGTCAGCCCCGGTCAGTCCACCTGTGTACAGTGTTAACCGAAGCTACACAGCACCTGTATATTGTTAAATGTATCATCTCTTTGTGGCTAGTGTGTCTCTCCCCTCTCTTCTCCTCTCTCCCCTCTCTTCTCCTCTCTTCTCCTCTCCAGGTGAGTGAGAACACACTACAGACCTGGTAAAACACACCAGGCCCTCCACCCCTTTAATATTTCAACCTCACTTCATATTTCATGTTTCACCTTCTGATTATTTGATAGAAGAGATTTCTCCTGTGTATGGGTTAGTATGAGTGGCAGCTAGGATAATGTAAGGTGTGTCAGTGGGTAGAGGGTAGTATTTGTGGCATGCGTGTCGTTACTGTGGAATGTATAACTGGTTGTGTCTACACAAACAATCTGCTGGTTCTCAAGTGCTTGTTGTTTTCCTGCTTCTCTCTCTGTGGTGTTATGGCTGATCAGTGATGTGGATAGCTGTGATGGATAGCACTGCCTTACTCTCAGTTAATATTGTCCTCCGATACACGCTTCTAGAGAACGGTCGAAGATGACGTGTGTGTGTGTGTGTGTGTGTGTGTGTGTGTGTGTGTGTGTGTGTGTGTGTGTGTGTGTGTGTGTGTGTGTGTGTGTGTGTGTGTGTGTGTGTGTGTGTGTGTGTGTGTGTGTGTGTGTGTATGCTTTGTTCCTGTGGAACATATTGAGTGTTCCTGGTGAGCTGTTATGCAGATTATCATAAAAGAAGGCCCAGCGGTGACAACAGAGAGGGGAGGAACGAGGGGGGAGGAACGGGGGGAGGGGAGTGAGATAAAGAATAAAGAAGGAGGGATTA